>NC_079191.1:293252044-293514544 GCF_029499605.1 Hyla sarda
CTCCTTCGTTGCCTGGGCAGTGTGTTTGGGATTATTTTCATGCTGAAAGACCCAGCCACGTTTCATCTTCAATGCCCTTGCTTTTGGAAGCTGGATATCGCGCTGCTGTGTACACAGCAGCGCGATATCCAGCTTCCAGTTTCCTACTCCTTAATGTCTTGCTCTATTTACGCCGGTTGATCCAGCATGGGAAGCCGCAGCAGCTGTTTGGTTCATTTACTCTTGCGATCATCAGTGTTGTGCCTGAAGACCGCACAACCTCGCCAGGTGAGCACGGTCTCTGTCAGCTTCAATCCGACACTGCAGCCTGGGATTCTTCACCTGGAAGCACTCCTCTTCTTCCTTGCTGATGGAAGGAGGTTTTCACTCAAAATCTCACGATACATGGCCCCATTCATTCTTTCCTGGTCCCTTCGCAGAAAAACAGCCCCAAAGCATGATGTTTCCACCCCCATGCTTCACAGTAGGTATGGTGTTCTTTGGATGCATCTCGGCATTCTTTCTTCTCCAAACATGAAGAGTTGAGTTTTACCAAAAAGTTCTACTTTGGTTTCCTCTGACATTCTCCCAATCCTCTTCTGGATCATCCAAATGCTCTCCAGCAAGCTTCAGACAGGCCCGGACATGTTCTGGCATTAGCAGGGGGACACGTCTGGCACTGCATAATTTGAGTTCCTGGTGGCGTCGTAGTGTGTTACTGATGGTAGCCTTTGTTACTTTGGTCCCAGCTCTTGGCAGGTCATTCACTGGTGAAATCTTGTGTGGAGCCCCAGATCGAGGGAGATTATCAGTGGTCTTATATGTCTTCCATTTTCTAATTGCCTCGACAGTTGATTTCTTCACACCAAGCTGCTTGCCTATTGCAGATTGTCTTCCCAGCCTGGTGCAGGTCTAAAATTTAGTTTCTGGTGTCCTTCGACAGCTCTTTGGTCTTGGCCATAGTGGAGTTTGGAGTGTAACTATTTGAGGTTGTTGCAGGCAACAAAACAAAGAAAATTGAACTATTCAAAGTGTCAGGCCCGTCAGGTAGTCAGTCCACAAAGTGTGAACCAGATACATAAAATGGCGTTTTTTCAGAGCACATATCAAGGCGTTTCTGGCCCAGAATGGGCCCTTCGTCAGGACAACGTGCTGATACAGAGGTAGTAAGACACAGACATTAAATACCTACAAAGATTTATTACAGACAGCAGTTACATCAATTTTGATTGGGATGTTCACAAAACACTATTAAGTGAGCGACATAGCCACTCCAAATAAAAAACACATAATTGACGAAGCAATGGTTTAAAAATCACACAATATTAATTTATTACAGGGGCATTCCAGGCCAAAACTTTTTTTTTATATATCAACTGGCTCCGGAAAGTTAGACAGAAAACTCCACTTCAGAAGCAAATAACTATTGGAAGGATTAAGATTTTTTTATAGAATTTACAAATCTGTTCTCTGATGACTCATGTCCCGGGAGCTGTGCAGGTCCTATGGGGATATTCTCCCACAGGGATGTGGAGTTCCGGGCGCCGGGCAGGTGAATTTGTCCGGCCCTTAGCCCAGCTTCGGGCAAGCAGGGCCGGACCTGACAAGTCGCCACGACCTCTGCAGTCTGTATGGAGCGGGCTGCCGACTCCTGCCCACTCCATACCCTGCTCTGCAGATCTGCGGGGGTAGATGAGGGGGCGTGGCTTCTTGTTCCCCGTGCAGATCTGCGTCCTCTGCCTTCACTCCCCCCAGCTGTAGCTTCGGAGAGCTGAGGGGAGGAGGCACGTCTGCACGGGGAGATGCATGCGGCGCTCTGCAGTATGTATGGAGCGGGCTTGGGATTCCGGCCCGCTCCATACTCTGCAGCCCCCGGCTGTAAAAAACAGTGTACTCTGAAACAGAGCAGGGGAGATGAGAAGATTTGTATTTGTCTTCTCTCCCCTGCTCTGCAGATCTGCGGGGGGAGATGAAGGGGCGTGGCTTCTTGCTCCCCGTGCAGACCTGCTTCCTCTCCCCCAGTTCTAGCTTCGGAGAGCTGGGGTGAGGAGCAGATGCACGTCTGCACGGGAAGATGCATGCGGCGCTCACAGGGGAGTATGGAGCAGGCTCCGGACTCGTGCCCACTCCATACTCTGCAGCCCCCGGCTGTTCTCAGTAGCCGGGGGCCACCGCTAATAGCCAGCATGCGGCGATCGCCGTGGCTGGCTATTAACCCTTTTAGATCGCCGCTGTCAAAGCTGACAGCAGCGTCTAAAGGGACATGTGAATGCTAAATGTAAAAAAAAAAATACCAAACCACAGATTTGCAATTTTTTAATATCCCAGAAAAAAAGTAAAAAAGCATTTAAAAAGTCAGATCAATACCAAAATGATACCGATACAAAAAACAGATTATGGCGCAAAAATGAGCCCTCATACAGCCTAGTATGTGGAAAAAAATAAAGCTAAAGGGGTTAAAAAAATTAGAAAGTCCAGAATTAGTAAAACATGACGTAAACGATACAAATGTTATCGCTGTAATCAGGCCGGCCTAAAGCATAAATGTTACCTCAACCACAAGGTAAATGGCATAGAAAAGAAAACCACCACATCTGCAAAATTATCTTTTATTTCAATTTCACTTCCCTAAAAAAAAATAAAAAATTAGTTTTTTTTTTGTTCAGAGAATGTTATTGAAAAATTAAAAGGTATCATTATTAGGGATTTAATAAAAAAAATCGATTTGCCCGATTATCGCAATTTTTTTCACTTCGCGATACTGAATCGATTAAAAATATTTTTGAATCGATTCTTTTAGGGATGTGGAATTTGTATCTCCTGACGCCAGGTACAGCATGTCCCGGGCAGCAGGAGATACAAATTCCACATTTGGGCCGGGCAGGCCGGATCTGATGCGGCAGCGCTCTGGGTGTATGGAGCGGGCTCCGACTCATGCCCGCTCCATACTCTGCGATCCCCGGCTGATTTCAGTAGCCGGGGGCCGCTGATGCATCACCGCCGCTAATATCAAGCATGCGGTGCTCTGCATTGTGTATGGAGCGGGCTCCGGACTCGTGCCCGCTCCATACTCTGCAGCCCCCGGCTATTCTCAGTAGCCGGGGGCCGCCACTAATAGCCAGCAGGTGGCGATCGCCGCGGCTGGCTATTAAAGGAGTAATCCGGCACGCACTTTTCTCGTTTTATCCTGTCCGGGCTGCAAAATTAAAAGAAAACGCACTTTCTCTTACCTGCCAACGAGCCCCTGGAGCTCCGGTACAGGTGTTCGGTCCCCAGGCTGTATTCTTCTTCCTGTTAGCCCGGCACGTCACACAGAGCTTCAGCCTATCACCGGCCGCAGCGATGTCCCGCCTCTGCTGGTGATAGGCTGAAGCTCCGTGTGACGTGCCGGGCTAACAGGAAGTAAGAAGAATACAGCCGGGGACCGAACACCTGTACCGGAGTGTACCGGAGCTCCGGGGGCTCGTTGGCAGGTAAGAGAGAGTGCGTTTTCTTTTTATTTTGCAGCCCGGACGGGATAAAATGAAAAAAGTGCGCGTTGGATTACTAGATCACCGCTGTCAAAGCTGACAGCGGCATCTATTGGGATCTATGAATGCTCCCAGGTGGGCGATGTATCGGGATATATCGCGATGTATCGTCACCTAGACGGTGTCGCGATATATCGAATCGCCACACTGGTATCGCGATTCGAATCGTATCGCCAAATTGTTGGCGATACACACCCCATTCACACCCCATTCACACCCCGATTCACACCCCAATCATTATAGTAGGTAGTTATGGCTATTATAGGTCGACGAGGAAAAAATGAGAGCGTAAAAGCGAAAATTGGCCGGGACAAGTGTATCGTCATGAGGGACAAGTAGATTTTGCTCCATTTTAGTCCTGTGGACAAGTAGTTTTTTTTAATAAAATGTCCACACCCCTGTCCCATCATGCACAGCTCCTGGGACGTGACATCATCATTGAGCAGTTAGATAGAAAACTTCAGAAGCTAATAACTATTGGAAGGATTAAGATTTTTTAATAGAAGTAATTTACAAATCTGTTTAACTTTCCGGAGCCAGTTGATATATATATAAAAAAGGTTTTGCCTGGAAGACCCCTTTAAAGTTTTCATTTGGTGTACTTCCGTTCAAACATTGTACTAGATGACACTTCATGAAAGACAAGGGCAATCTGTGTTAATTGCAGCGCTCCGGTAATGAGCCCTATATGGCTGTAGTGGAGAGCAAAAGGGGCAGAGCTAGAATGGTGCACCGTGCTTTTATGATGCTGCTCACTAAAAGCGCTTGCCATCACGAGCACTATAGAGCAGTGGTGGAGGTCCAAAGGGCCGGGGCTCAGTTACTGCTCAGTGTTCGTTTTAATGCTGAGCTGTTCGCTGCCGCTCTTAAAGCGTACCTGTCATAGTGCAAAAAAATTCAAAATAAATTAAATGTTACTCAGTACCTAATCCTGATCATGTGCATATCAATTTTATGCATCTCGGATCTATATATCCAGAGATATAAGCATTTATCTGCTGGTGAGTTACTTTTTCATTGTGCAGGCTGGAGGTGGCGTGTCTCACTGTCTCCCTCTCAGTGATGATTCATCTGCTCTGAGTCTCCAGTCAGCCAATCACCACACTCTACTCTGTAACCCTTTCTTCTCTGGTTTCATGCTGTACATGTTACACAGAGGAAGATGCTTGGAGCTTGCCTTCAGTATTCCTAAGACATTATGGCGAGTTCATAATAGGATAAAATGTATAAATATAAGAATCGATCTTTATAAAATGAGTGCAAAGATTTTATAGATAGGAAACATTCATAAAAATACTGTACTTTTATCTGTTTAATCTTTCCCTAGCAAAGCTATGGGGGACAGAGATGTCTCTGGTCCTAGTGCAGACGTATTCACTCAGTGCTGCATGCACTCAGTCTCTGACCGGATTTAGTCTGGATGGAGACTTCTCATTGTGAACCTGGCCTTACAAGATCCGATGGTCTCACACAGCTTTTCCAAGCTCCTTATTAGCACATATGCTTAGTTCAGCAACCACATGGAGGCCATTCTAGGGATTATTGCATGGTTTCTGAAATTTGCCTTATCATAAAGTAATATAGCTATAAGCAGAAATGCAATTCTGGAGCATAGAGAAGCTAGGTGAGAATCTCTGACATAGCTTTTCCATTCTCCTGAATGGCATATCTGCTTATTGCTATATTACTTTATGCACTGGGAAAAATCAGAAATCATATAATAATCCGGGTAATGCAGTTGATGTGCAGTTGAGCTATCCCAAGCTCCTGGCACATTCAGGAGCTTCCGAAAGCGGGGGGGATTTTGCAGCCAAATGTTTTTTTTAATTTTTTTTATTTATTTATTGGATATATGTTAGTGGAAGTGGGTAGGAATGTACGCACATGTGGTAGCGGGCAGGAGTTAAACACATACATTGGAGAAGCAGGCTGGAATTCTCAGAAACCTTGGACCCTCCAGCTAGTGCAAAACTACAACTTTTGTTATGCCCAGCAGTCTGTAGATTCATAATGGGAGTTGTAGTTCTGCAGCTGCTGGAGTAGGGGAGACGATGCCTGCAGTCTTTGGAGGTCTAACCTGTCATCTGATTGCTGGAAATCTGTACTGTACAAAGAAGAGCCCAGCGAGGGACTGGTTTTTCAATACCACTCCCACTCGTTCCCAATAGTTTGTTTTTTTACCGATCCCGCCCACTCCGTAGGATTTTTGCTCCACTCCCGCTAAAATGTTTGTCCAATTCCACCCACTCCCACTAACATAGGAATGTACAGACACTAGGATGCAGTGCTCTGCACATACCCCCCCATATATAGCAGTGTGTACACTACATGTATACATGTGGAGTATGTGCAGAGCATTGCACCCTTGTCTGTAGTACATTTGTGCGTCATTTTTTTTTACATTCTTATTTAAAAAATGGGATTCAAGTTTTTTTATTTCGGGAAGGGGGTTCATTTTTTGTTACACTTTTTGTTATATCTCCCATAGGGTATGTGAAGACTGCTGAGCATTGCACCCTAGTCTGTAGAAGACCCCTAGGGTGCAATGCTCTGCAGTCTGCACATACCCCCACCTGTATAGTGTATAGGAATGTACATCAGCACACAGTCTTATACACATGGGGGGGTATGTGCAGAGCATTGACCCCCCCCCCCCTTGTCTGTAGTACAGGCTAGGGTGCAATGCTCTGCACATACACCCCCCCCCCATGTGTATACCAGAGTGGGCATGTACATTCCTATACAGGTGGGGGGATTGTGCAGATGCAGAGCATTACACCCCAGTGTCTTTAGAAGGCCCTAGGGTGCAATGCTCTGCACATGCCCCCACCTGTATAGGAATGTACATACCCCCAATGTGTGTAGCAGTGTGGGGTATGGGCAGACTGCAGAGCATTGCACCCTAGGTTCTTCTACAGACACCATGGTGCAATGCTCTGCAGTCTGCACATACCCCCCCACCTGTATAGGAATGTTGATACACACACTGCTATACACATGGGGGGGGGGTTTGGTATGTGCAGACTGCAGAGCATTGCACCCTGGTGTCTGTAGAAGACCCTAGGGTGCAATGCTCTGCAGTCTGCACATACCCCCCCCCCCCCCCCCCATGTGTATACCTGTGTGTGTGCACATGTACATTCCTCTACAGGTGGGGGTATGTGCAGAGCAGGGGTGTGGACATTTTTTTTTAAAACTAGTTGTCCAAGGGACTAAAACGGAGCAGAATGTACTTGTCCCTCATAACAATTCACTTGTCCTGATACAAAATAATTTTAACCCAAATAGCATGTAAAGAAGGTCTTTTATTATTAATAAAAACTTAATAGGCAGACCACTATGTCACCCCATTAGGTGGATAGCGTCCCTGATAAGTAAGTCCACCTCATTAATGGAATACTGCAGTGCAAAATAACCACTGGGAAATCCCTCCCCCCCTGATCTCTTGTAAGGGGCCCCGGCAGGAATGGGGGCTTGTCCGCATGACGCAGCGACCGGCGTGCCCCCCCCCAATGTATCCCATAGATACATATGGAGGGGGCATTTCAGCAGCCGTGTCATGCAGGGATGGAACATTCCCTTCATGCCGTTTGCTGGGGCCTGATACAAGAGATGGGGGGGCCTTGTCCCAGCGGTCAGGCCCCCGCGATCTATCACTTATGGGGATAAGTTATTTTGCACTACAGTATTCCTTTAAGTAGGTAGTCCCACTTCAGGTAGGTATGTCCCTTTTATCAGGTAGGGATCAAGTAGGGCCCCCTGTGCCATTATGTTACCCCCCTCTGATTCCCCCTGTCATTATATCCCCCCCTTCTGATGCCCCCTGTGTCCTTATATCCCCCTCTAATGCCCCCTGTGTCCTTATATTCCCCCCTCTGATGCCCCCAGTGTCATTATATTCCCCCCCCTCTGATGCCCCCCAGTGTCATTATATGCCCCCCCCCCCTCTGATGCCCCCCCTGTCAATATATTTCAGCCCAACCCCCCCTCTCCTCCCCCACATTATTTACCAAACCTCCCCTCCTCTCTGATCCCCCTTCTACCTGTACTCCGGCCCCATGTGTGCTCCGGCAGGCTCAGGGGCTCGGTAGTCACTTTTGTTACTGGACCGTTAAGAATATAGTTTTGCCCCTGGTGATTAGGCAGGTCCTCATATTAGGCAAATTTATCTCACTCACTCTGAATTCACACAGGTCCGCTCACACTGTTACTGTACTTACATCTCCCTGCAGCAGTCTATAACGAGACTTCCTTGTGGGGATGCGCGCGATAGGTGACGTCATCACAGGCACCGCACGGGACGTCAGCGCCCCGACGTCCTGAGCTGCGTATGTGATGACGTCACAAATTGCGCGCATCCCCGCAAGCAAGTCTCGTTATAGACTGCTGCAGAGAGATGTAAGTACAGTAACAGTGTGAGTGGACCTGTGTGAATTCTTCCGGCATTTAGTGACTGTGTGCGCGCGCGTGCTCCCTGTGCTTGTTCACTGTGCTTGTTCACAGGCAGTGCGTGCCTGCGCAAACACTCCATAGAGATCTCCTATACTGGATGCCGGTATGCTTTATTGCCGGTATCCATTATGCTGCAAAATCTAGACTAGTTTGTCTGGCTAAAAGACACGCAATCCCTAGTGGCAGCTATTTTGAGCTTTAATTTCAGGTGAAAATGTAAAAATTTTTAAGTTGTATAATGTGGAACGTCATATGAGTCCTGCAATGTATGAAAAGTTTTCAACAATGACGGTGCCTTTTTAAGCGCTCGTGATTCAGATCGCTATAGAGTAGTAGCGAAGTATCAAAGGGTCGGGGCTAGCTGTTGCCCTGAACTGCTAGGGATGAGATGCTGCACTGGTAATCCTTGCTATAAGAGCTCCGATAGGGAGCGCTATATAGACAGGGCTGGAAGCATAAAAATTGAGCTAAAATGCAGTTTCGGGGACAATGGTATGAAATAATATAAAGATGTATTCTGCAGTTTCACCTTTTTATATATACATTTTCATAATATTTCATACCTTCCGGCAGCTCAGTGGTGCTGTATGGGAACATATCTGTGTCCCGAACAGCTTGTAGGATGCGAGGAGGATCCCTACCTGCCTCCTCGCTGTCCAATCGCCGAATGACTGCTCCGTGCCTGAGATCCAGGAAGGAGCAGTTGAGTGGCGATAACTGATCAATGCCATGCTATTGCATGGCAGTGATCAGTGCAGGAAATCAGTGTGTGTAATGTTATACTCCCCTATGGGACTATTAATAAAGTTTTTTAATAAATGTGATTTAACCCCTTCCCTAATAAGTCTCCCCTTTTCCCATAAAAAAAACAAACAAAAAAAATATAAACATTTGTGGTGTTGCCGCGTGCTATAAAAGTATATTGTTAATTGAACTTCATAGTCAATGGCGTACATGTAAAAAAAAATTCCATAGTCCAAAATAGCGTATTTTGGTCACTTTTTGTACCATAAAAAATGAATAAAAAGCTATCAAGTTCGATAAAAAAAAAATGGTACCAATAAAATCTTCAGATCACAGTGCAAAAAATGAGCCCTCATACATCCCACATATGCAGTAATACGCCCTGAGCCTGGTCCCGGTGTGAAAAACGGGGTCACGCCGTGACCCCGCATCACACCGGGTCAGTCCCTGGGCTAACGGCGTGCGGCACCGATCGTTGTGCTGCGCGCTGTTAACCCTTCAGACGCGGCAATCAAAGTTGACCGCCGCGTCTGAAAACAAAAGTAAACGCTTCCCGGCAGCTCAGTCGGGCTGATCGGGACATTGCGATAAAATGGCGATGTTCCGATCAGCTGGGACGCAGGCGGAGGTCTCCTTACCTCTCTCCGTGGCGTCCGATCGTCGATTGATTGCTCCAAGCCTGAGCTACAGGCTTGAGCAATCAAGCACCTATCTGACTGATCTGTGCAAAGCTATGGCTTTGCAGGGATCAGCATAGATCAGTGTGTGCAGTGCTATAGCTCCCTATGGGAGCTATAGCACTGCAAAAAAAAAGTTAAAGGTCATCTAACCCCTTCTCTAATAAAAGTTAAAATCGCCCCTCTTTTCCCATAAAAAAAACTGTAAATAAAAATTAACATATGTGGTATCACCGTGTGCGTAAATGTCCGAACTATGAAATTATATAATTAATTAAACCACACGATCAATGGCGTATACGCAAAAAAATTCCAAAGTCCAATATGCGTATTTTTGGTCACTTTTGATATCATAAAAAAATGAATTAAAAGCGATCAAAAAGTCCGATCAACACAAAAATGGTACCGATAAACACTTCAGAACACGGCACAAAAAATGAGCCCTCATGCTGGCCTGTACGCGGAAAAATAAAGTTACAGGGGTCAGAAAATGACAATTTTAAACGTATACATTTTGCTGCATGTAGTTATGATTTTTTTCAGAAGTGCGGCAAAATCAAACCTATATAAGTAGCGTATCATTTTAACCGTATGGACCTATAGAGTAAAGATAAGGTGTAATTTTGACCAAAAAATGCACTGCGTAGAAACTGAAGTCCCCAAAAGTTACAAAATGAATTTTTTTTTTCTTCAATTTTCAATACATTTCAATACATAGTTCATGAGGTTGAAAAAAAGACCATCAAGTTCAACCTATATCCCAACTGAGTCCCTACTGAGTTGATCCAGAGGAAGGCAAAAAACCATCATACTAGAGGTAAAAATTCCTTCCAGACTCCAAATTTGGCAGTCAGAATAAATCCCTGGATCAACGTTCAGTCCTTATAAATCTAGTATACATAACCAGCAATTTTATTACTCTCCAAAAATGCATCCAGACCCGTTTTGAACTCTTCTACAGAGTTCACCATGACCACCTCCTCAGGCAGAGAATTCCACTGTCTCACTGCTCTTACAGTAAAGAACCCCCGTCTGTGCTGATGTAGAAACCTTCTTTCCTCTAAACGTAGAGGATGCCCCCTTGTCTTGGAGAGATCTCTGTACGGTCCCCTGATATATTTATACGTAATTAGGTCTCCCCTAAGCCTTCTTTTTTCTAAACTAAATAACCCTAATTCTGATAATCTTTCTGGGTACTGTCCTCCCCCCGTATTACTCTGGTTGCCCATCTTTGAACCCTCTCCAGCTCCACTATATCTTTCTTGTACACTGGTGCCCAGTACTGTACACAGTATTACATATGTGGTAGAATTATTTCCTTGCCGTGGGCATCTATGCCCTTATTGATGCACCCCATGATTTTATTAGTCTTGGCAGCAGCTGCCCGACACTAGTCACTACAGCTAAATTTACTGTTAACTAAGACTCCCAAGTCCTTTTCTATGTCAGTCGTCCCAAGTGTTCTCCCATTTAATACATACCCCCAGCCCGGATTTTTCCTCCCCATGTGAATTACCTTACATTTATCAGTGTTGAACCTCATTTGCCACTTCCCAGCCCAAACCTCTAACCTATCCAGATCCAGTTGTAACAGTGCACTGTCCTCTATTGTGTTTACAGCTTTACAGAGTTTAGTATCATCTGCAAAGATTACTTTATTATTCAACCCCTCTACAAGGTCATTAATAAATATATTAAACAGAACAGGACCCAAGACGGACCCCTGTGGTACCCCACTAGTTACATAGTTACATAGTATGGTTGAAAAAAGACATATGTCCATCAAGTCCAACCAGGGGATTGAAGGGAAGGATGTAAGGGGATAAGGGAAAGGGATGTAGTTTTATAATTCTGCATAAGCATTAATGTTATTTTGTTCCAGGAATGTATCTAACCCTGCTTTAAAGCTGTTAATTGTTCCTGCTGTGACCAGTTCCTGAGGTAGACCGTTCCATAAATTCACAGTCCTCACGGTAAAGAAGGCGTGCCGCCCCTTTAGACTAAACCTTTTCTTCTCCAGACGGAGGGAGTGCCCCCTCGTCCGTTGGGGGGGGGGGGTTTAACCTGGAACAGTTTTTCTCCATATTTTTTGTATGGGCCATTTATATACTTATATACGTTTATCATATCCCCCCTTAAACGTCTCTTCTCAAGACTAAACAATTGTAACTCCTTTAATCGCTCCTCATAGCTAAAATGTTCCATGCCCCATATTAGTTTAGTCGCGCGTCTCTGCACCCTTTCCAACTCCGCAGTGTCCCTTTTATGGACAGGTGCCCAAAACTGAACAGCATATTCCAGGTGAGGCCGTACCAATGCTTTATAAAGGGGGAGTATTATGTCCCTGTCCCTTGAGTCCATGCCTCTTTTGATACATGACAATATCCTGCCGGCTTTGGAAGCAGCAGCCTGACATTGCATGCTATTTTGTAGTCTGTGATCTACAAGTACACCCAGATCCTTCTCTACCAGTGACTCTGCCAGTTTAATCCCCCCTAAGACATACGACGCATGTAGGTTATTAGTACCCAGATGCATAACTTTACATTTATCCGCATTGAACCTCATTTGCCAAGTGGATGCCCAGACACTTAGTCTATCCAAGTCATCTTGTAACATCTAGTAAGTCACCCAATCAGAATAAGTACCATTAATAACCACCCTCTGTTTCCTATCATTGAGCCAGTTACTTAACCACTTACACACATTGTCCCCCAGCCCGATCCTTCTCATTTTATGCACCAACCTTTTATGTGGCACCGTATCAAATGCTTTGGAAAAATCTAGATCTACGACATCCAGCGATTCCCCCTGGTCCAGTCTGGAGCTCACCTCCTCCATAGAAGCTGATCAGGTTAGTTTGACTGGACCGATCCCTCATAAAGCAATGCTGATATGGAGTCATACATTTATTTGTATCAAGATATTCCAAAATAGCCTCTTTGAAAACCCTCAAACAATTTACATACAACAGAGGTTAAAAGGTACCTCTCATCAAATAAACTTTTGATATATTTTAGATTAATGAATGTTGAATAACTTTCCAATAGCATGTTAATGAAAAATATGCTTGTTTCTATTGTATTTTTCCCGATCAGTCCTGTCAGCAAGCATTTCTGACTCCTGCTGAGGTCCTAAACACTCAGGGCTGCCAGCCTGCTTTGTTCACAGCCAAACAGGCTGTGAACAAAGCAGGCTGGCAGCTCTGAGTGTTCTCCTTTGTGAACAAAGCAGACTGGCAGCTCGTAGTGTTTAGGACTCCAGCATGAGTCTGAAA
The DNA here is from genome assembly GCF_029499605.1 of Hyla sarda. Lineage (NCBI taxonomy): Eukaryota > Metazoa > Chordata > Amphibia > Anura > Hylidae > Hyla > Hyla sarda. The sequence continues at coordinate 293,264,704 of NC_079191.1, forward strand.
TGCTTGCTGCCAGGACTGGTAGGGACACCCCTAGTGGTCATTTCTTCAAAGTGGAAAATTAAATAGAAAGAAGCATATTTTTTAATAACATGCAGTTGTAAAGTTATTCTGCATACATTAATCTAGAATATATCAAAAGTTTTTTTGATGAGAGGTACCCTTTAAACTAATAGGTCTATAATTTCCGGGGTCACCTTTTGTTCCCTTTTTAAATATCGGTACCACATTTGCTATGCGCCAGTCCAGTGGAACAGTCCCTGTTGCTATAGAGTCCCGGAATATTAAAAATAGGGGTCTGTCTATAACATTACTTAATTCCTTTAGAACACGGGGGTTAATGCCATCCGGACCTAGTGATTTGTCGGTTTTGATTTTTTGTAGGTGGCACTGTACTTCTTCCTGGGTTAGACAGGTGACCTGTACTGGGGAGTTTACCTTATCACACTGTATTTCACCTGGCATTTCATTTTCCTTGGTGAATACAGTGGAGAAGAATTTGTTTAATATATTAGCTTTTTCCTGAATTTGTTGCACAATGATTTTTTTTTCCGTTTTGCCGTGGATTTTTTTGTTAAAATGACTGTCACTGCAAAGTAGAATTGGTGGCGCAAAAAATAAGCCATCATATGGATTTTTAGGTGCAAAATTTAAAGCGTAATGATTTTTAGAAGGTGATGAGGAAAAAATGAAAATGCAAAAACTGAAAAACACTGAGTCCTTAAGGGGTTAAACGTATAAATGTAGTTATGATTTTTTCCAGAAGTTAAACAAAATCAAACCTATAGAAGTAGAAACGGAAGCTCCCAAAACTTACAATGGCATTTTTTTTTTTCAATTTTGTCACGCAATGATTTTTATTTTATTTTTTTTACTTTTTATCGAAACCACATTTGCATATATAAAACTTTTAGATGATTTTTTATTACATTTAACCCCTTAAGGACTCAGGGTTTTTCCGTTTTTGCACTTTAGTTTTTTCCTCCTTACCTTTTAAAAATCATAACCCTTTCAATTTTTCCACCTAAAAATCCATATTATGACTTATTTTTTGCGTCTCCAATTCTACTTTGCAGTGACATTAGTCATTTTACCCAAAAATGTACGGCGAAATGGGAAAAAAAAATCATTGTGCGACAAAATCGTAAAAAAAACGCCATTTTGTAAATTTTGGGGGCTTCCGTTTCTACGAAGTGCATATTTCGGTCAAAATTACACCTTATCATTATTCTGTAGGTCCATACGGTTAAAATGATACCCTACTTATATACCGTATATACTCGAGTATAAGCCGACCCGAGTATAAGCCGAGACCCCTAATTTCAACCCAAAATCCCAGGAAAAGTTATTGACTCGAGTATAAGCCTAGGGTGGGAAATACCTCATCCCCCCCTGTCATCATCCAGACCCGTCATTAACATCCTCATCATCATCCCCTTGTCATCATCCCACACATCCCCCCTTCATCATCCCCTTATCATCCCACACATCCCCCCCCTTCATCATCCCCTTGTCATCATCCCACACATCCCCCCCCTTCATCATCCCCTTATCATCCCACACATCCCCCCTTCATCATCCCCTTATCATCCCACACATCCCCCCTTCATCATCCCCTTGTAATCATCCCACACCCCCCCTTCATCATCCCCTTGTCATCATCCCCACCCCCCTTCATCATCCCCACACCCCCCCTTCATCATCCTCTTCTCATCATTCGCCCTCAGTGGTCTTCAACCTGCGGACCTCCAGAGGTTTCAAAACTACAACTCCCAGCAAGCCCGGGCAGCCATCGGCTGTCCGGGCTTGCTGGGAGTTGTAGTTTTGAAACCTCCGGAGGTCCGCAGGTTGAAGACCACTGCGGCCTTCAACATCATCCAGCCCCCTCTCACCCCCTTTAGTTCTGAGTACTCACCTCCGCTCGGCGCTGGTCCGGTCCTGCAGGGCTGTCCGGTGAGGAGGTGGTCCGGTGGGATAGTGGTTCCGGGCTGCTATCTTCACCGGGGGCGCCTCTTCTCCGCGCTTCCGGCCCGGAATAGAGCCGTTGCCTTGACAACGACGCATCTGCGTCGTTGTCAAGGCAACGTGACTATTCTGAGGCCGGGCCCGAAGCGCTTAGAAGAGGCCTCCCCGGTGAAGATAGCAGCCCGGAACCACTATCCCACCGGACGACCTCCTCACCGGACAGCCCTGCAGGACCGGACCAGCGCCGAGCGGAGGTGAGTACTCAGAACTAAAGGGGGGTGAGAGGGGGCTGGATGATGTTGAAGGCCGCAGTGGTCTTCAACCTGCGGACCTCCGGAGGTTTCAAAACTACAACTCCCAGCAAGCCCGGACAGCCGATGGCTGCCCTGGCTTGCTGGGAGTTGTAGTTTTGAAACCTCTGGAAGTCCGCAGGTTGAAGACCACTGCGGGTGGGGGAGTTCACTCGAGTATAAGCCGAGGGGGGTGTTTTCAGCATGAAAAATCGTGCTGAAAAACTCGGCTTATACTCGAGTATATACGGTAGGTTTGATTTTGCCGCACTTCTGGAAAAAATCATGCATGCAGGAAAATTTATACGTTTAAAAATGTCATCTTCTGACCCCTATAACTTTTTTATTTTTCCACGTACAGGGCGGTATGAGGACTTATTTTTTGCGCCGTGATCTGAAGTTTTTATCGGTATGATTTTTTGTTTTGATCGGACTTTTTGATCACTTTTTATACATTTTTTAATGGTATAAAAAGTGACCAAAATACGCTTTTTTGGACTTTGGAATTTTTTTGCGCGTACGCCATTGACCGTGCGGTTTAATTAATGATATATTTTTATAGTTCGGACATTTACGCACGCGGCGATACCACATATGTTTATTTTATTTTTTTACACTGTTTTATTTTTTTTTATGGAAAAGGGGGGTGATTCAAACTTTTATTAGGGAAGGGGTTAAATGACCTTTATTAACACTTTTTTTTTACATTTTATAGGGACCTATAACACTGCACACACTGATCTCTCATCCACGCCTGTGATCAGTGTTATCGCCGCTTGACTGCTCCTGCCTGGATCTCAGGCACGGAGCAGTCATTCATCGATCGGACACCGAGGAGCCAGGCAAGGGCCCTCCCGGTGTCCGGTCAGCTGCTCGGGACGCCGCGATTTCACCGCGGCGGTCCCGAACAGCCCGACTGAGCAGCCGGGTCACTTTCACTTTCGAAGCGGCGGTCAGCTTTGACCGCCGCTTCTAAAGGGTTAATACCGCACATCGCCGCAATCGGCGATGTGTGGTATTAGCCACGGGTCCCGGCCGTTGATGAGCGCCGGGACCGACGCGATATGATGCGGGATCGCGGCGCGATCCCGCTTCATATCGCGGGAGCCGGCGCAGGACGTAAATATACGTCCTGCGTCGTTAAGGGGTTAAAATGTTCAAATGTAACAAAGCAGCATTTTTTTTTTTTTTACGCCGTTCACGGTTCACAATCATTAACATTATATTTTAATAGTTTGGACATTTACGCACGCGGTGATACCAAATGTGTTTAGAAGATGAAAATGTTTACACTTTTTGGGGGTAAAATGGGAAAAATTTTCAATTTTCATTTTTATTGGGGGGAGGTGATTTTTCAACTTTTTTTAATTTGTTTTTATTTATTTATTTTTTTTTACACTTTTTATGTTCCCATAGGGGACTATCTAATACTGTTCAGTGCTATGCGTAGGGCATATCACTGATCAGTATTATCGGTGATCTTCTGCTCGATCATCTATTTTAACATTCGCATTGCCGCAGATGGCGTGATCTGTGCTGATCACGGCATCTGAGAGGTTAATGGCAGACATCTGCGCGATCGCGGATGTCGGCCATTATCGGTGGGTCCCTGGCTGCTGCTAGCAGCTGGAACCTGCCATGTATAATGCGAGCACCGCACCCATGCTCGCGGTCATACACAGGATGTAAATGTACATCCTGATGCGCTAAGTACCGCTACATCAGGACGTACATTTACGTTCATGGACATTAAGGGTTTAAGTACCAGGACGTCAGGGCGTACCTGTACGCCCTTGGTCCTTAAGGATTTTAACAGCGTACAAAATTACTCAGGTCTCGGGTTTTCCCAGGTTGCAGTGCGTCGAGACATGACATCACTAATCAGGTGTACAAAGAAAGCCTTTCCTGCTTCAATGGGTGGAGCGACCGCTGGGTGGGAGAGACAGCATTTTGCAACAGCTGTAGGCAACCTTGTTAGAAACACTGGCCTTTTGGATAGAATGCAACTCATTTGTGTTTCACTGGGAGGGGTTGCTGATGTGAGAGTGAGAAACACGACCTCACACTTACAAACTTGGAACTGTGAGATGTGTAGTTTGAGAGAACAAACTTAAAGGGGTACTCCGGTGAAAACCTTTTTTTCTTTTAAATCAACTGGTGGCAGAAAGTTAAACATATTTGTAAATTACTTCTATTAAAATATCTTAATCCTTCCTGTACTTATTAGCTCCTGAATACTACAGAGGAAATTCTTTTCTTTTTGGAATGCTCTCTGTTGACATCACTAGCACAGTTCTCTCTGCTGGCGTTATTATAATAATAAGCACACTTTATTGTTGTCCTTAGTGGGTTTTGAACCCAAGTCCCCAGCACTGCAAGGCAGCAATGCTAACCACTGACCCACCATGCTGCCCTTAGCATACATCTGCTATGCATGGTTGCTCTCTGCTAACATATCTGTCTATTTTAGCAACCATGCATAGCAGATGTATGCTAAGGGCAGCATGGTGGGTCAGTGTTTAGCACTGCTGCCTTGCAGTGCTGGGGACTTGGGTTCAAATCCCACTAAGGACAACAATAAAGCGTTATTATTATTATTATAACGTCAGCAGAGAGAGAACTGTGTTCGTGATGTCATCAGAGAGCATTCCAAAAAGAAAAGAATTTCCTCTGTAGTATTCAGCAGCTCATAAGTACAGGAAGGATTAAGATTTTTTAATAGAAGTAATTTACAAATATGTTTAACTTTCTGCCACCAGTTAATTTAAAAGAAAAAGGTTTTCACCAGAGTACCCCTTTAAAAAGGAAAACTCCAGTTCACAAAAAGATAGCCACAGTGATATGGTAATTTGAAAACATAGCCATTTAGCTCTGAGACGAGCACAGATCCTTCCTACGCATGTCCATTACGGTCTGGCAAGTATGTACTAAAATTACCTTATGGTGGATAACCTCTTTAAGCCCATAGATGCTGTGTTCATCACTGACCACATTATCTATAAGATTGAATTGGGAAGTTGGCTCCACCTGTCCCCCATTGGTGGTCCTGATGGTTGCCATGACAACAGGAGGCTAGCTGATGGACTCTTGAGTGCTGAGTATTGAGGCCTGTAAGATCCAGGTACCGGCTGGCTCTCACAGACTGAAAGTCAGTGTAATACTTAACCCCTTAAGGACTCTCTTTCGTTTTTTCCTCCTTACCTTTTTAAAAATCATAACCCTTTCAATTTTCCACCTAAAAATCCATATTATGGCTTATTTTTTTGCGTCACCAATTCTACTTTGCAGTGACCTTAGTCATTTTACCCAAAAATTCACGGCGAAACGGGAAAAAAAAATCATTGTGCGACAAAATCGAAGAAAAAACGCCATTTTGTAACTTTTGGGGGCTTCCGTTTCTACGCAGTGCATATTTCGGTAAAAATGACACCTTATCATTATTCTGGAGGTCAATACGGTTAAAACGATACCCTACTTTATATAGGTTTGATTTTGTCGTACTTCTGGAAGAAATCATAACCACATGCAGGAAAATTTATACGTTTAAAAAGGTCATCTTCTGACCCCTATAACTTTTTTATTTTTCCACGTACAGGGCGGTATCAGGACTCATTTCTTGCGCCGTGATCTGAAGTTTTTATTGGTATGATTTTTGTTTTGATCGGACTTTTTGATCACTTTTTTATTCATTTTTTTAATGGTATAAAAAGTGACCAAAAAATATGCTTTATTTGGACTTTGGAATGTTTTTTGCGCGTACGCCATTGACTGTGCCATTTAATTAATGATATATTTTTATAGTTCGGACATTTACGCATGCGGCAATACCACATGTTTTTTTAGTTTTTTTTTTTGTTTACACTGCTTTTTTTTTTTTTTTTTATGGGAAAAGGGGGGTGATTCAAACTTTAATTAGGGAAGGGGTTAAATTACCTTTATTAAGGAGCAGTCATTCGTCGATCGGACACAGAGGAGGCAGGTAAGGGCCCTCCCGATGTCCTGTAAGCTGTTCGGGATGCCGCGATTTCACCGCGGCGGTCCCGAACAGCCCGACTGACTAGCCGGGATACTTACACTTTCACTTTAGAAGCGGCGTTCAGCTTTAACTGCCGCTTCTAAAGGGTTAATACCGCACATTGCCGCGATATGTGGTATTAGCCGCGGGTCCCGGCCGTTGATGAGCGCCGGGACCCACGCGATGTGATGTGGGGTCGCAGCGCGACCCCGTTTCATATCGCGGGAGCCGGCGCAGGACGTAAATATACGTCTTGCGTCGTTAAGGGGTTAAAGTCATGTTATGCTGCAGTACAGTTTTTCTTTTTTATGAAAAGAAAAAGAACATATTAAGCTATATAAATTTGGTATCTCCATAATCGTACAGACCCACAAATTAAAGATAACATAATTTTTACTGTGCAGTTAACGCCATTAAAAACTGAAATTTTTCACAATATTTTGTACAAAAATTACTGCATGTATTAACAACAATTCACCACTAATATAAAGTAGACTGTCATGAAAAAAAACATTCTGAGAATCGTTTTGCTCAGTAAAAGCTTTTCAAGTTACCATTTAAAAAGACATGGCAGATTTGAAAAATGGGACTTGTAGTAAAAATAGGCAACATCCTTAAAGGGGTACTCCGCCCCTAAACAAGATGTCAGATCTCCGGGGTCCCGCTGCTGGGGACACCTGGTATCGCTGCTGCGACACCCCACGATCATTACTGCGCAGAACTAGATCGCTCTGCACGTAATGACAGGCAATACAGGGGCCGGAGCATCATTATGTCACGGCTCCGCCCCTCGTGATGTCATGACCCGCCCCGTCAATACAAGTCTATGGGAGGGGGCGTGGCGGTCGTCATGCCCCCTGCCATAGACTTGCCTTAAGGGGACAGGCCGTGATGTCATGAGGGGCGAAGCCATGACGTCACGCTGCTCCGGCCCCTGTATCGCCCGTCATTACGCACAGAGCAAACTCGCTCTGTGCAGTAATGATAGCGCAGTGGCTATCCCCAGGGTCCCCAGCAGAGGGACCGCGGCGATCTAACATCTTATCCCCATCTTTTGGATAGGGGATAAGATGCCAGGGGCGGAGTACCCCTTTAAGGGGTTGAAATTAAGAATTCTTAAAATTTGTTTTTTTAAATTTCATTTTCTCTGCTGTGCATCACCTTTGTGGTGACCACATTGACTCCCTTATATACGTGCCCATAGACTGCAATGTATTCTGCCCAAATAATGAGGAAAATCATCATTTTTGCAGCAGAATTTTATTGATTGAAGCATCGTCGCTGAAATACCATATCTACTGTGCAACTGACACCCATTGATAGCAATGAGATTCTGCTGCATCAGAATTTATGAACAGAATTCCGCTTGGCAATTCTGTGGTGTGAAACTAGCCTTAGACAAATCTGCTGTTGGGAAATTGTAAGGTGCAGTCTGTTGCCACCTCTTGTATGTGGCCTTTTGTGTCAATCTCTGCAACAGAGACCTGTGCAAAAGGATCACACCAATCACGATTGTCAGAAACTCTTCTCACTCACTTACTGGCTGTGTAAAAATAGAGGGAGCCTGTTTGTAAGTAAATTGACCTGGCTCACAAATGCAGAGATGGCTGGGTTTTGTCCAGCCCTGCTCTATTGTAATAAAATACATTTCCAAAAGTAGAGCCCTGATTTGGCCTTTTGAGGTAACTTTTTCTGTTAAGTAAACTTTTCTTTTTATTACAGGAGGCTGAAACAATGGCTGGAATTTACTCCGGCATCCACTTGAAGCTTAAAAACTCAAAAATTCCTTGGGAACATAAGCTGAAACTAGCTAATTTTGCTTGGATTTCCCATCAGTGTTTCATTCCAAACAAGGAGCAGGTAAGTGTGAAAACAGACTAAAGGAAAAAAGATTAGTGTTCCTTGACTTTAAATAAACTTTTGACATATCTTGGAGGCAATTTGTTACAGGTTTTGATCAGTCTGGTTCTGGTTATTCAAACCCCGACCAATTTAGCTGGGAGAAAACCATACTAGAGTGATTTTCCTGGATTACCACCATCTCTGTCTGACTGCAGTAGGTGTTTTTCAGACTTATAGGTTGAACTTGATGGACTCTGGTCTTATTTCAACCTTATGAACTATGTTACTAATTGAGATTGTCTGCTGCAGCAAGACATAAAAGGCAGCCAGGGAGTGAAGCAGTAAAGACCTGAGCCAGTGTTCACCTTATACTGATCACTAATTTGACATTTATAAGAAAAGATATTGGCCGGCATTTATAATTGTAGGTGTAAGTGAAGCATTTATCATTGTAGGTGTAAGTGAAGCATTTTTCTACACCTTTTTGTGTGTTGGTAATGTGTAGGAGCATCAAATTTAATAAATGGTCACAGAGCATTTAATACATTGTGTAGGTCATATTTTCTGAAATTTCTCTCTTCACATACACTAAAAGCTAAGTCTGGGCTGGTGTAGTTTTAGAGACTTTTCAGTGGCTTTGCGCCTTTATTGTGCCTTTTCACAAAAAGGCACAGTTCATAAAACCCTTCCCTATCATGTGTATTGCCAAAATCAGTGGATTGCCACTCAAAATCAGCAGAAATGTGTAAACCAAAAGGCGCAAAATAACTATAAACACACAAAACAGTCTAAAGACAATGAGAAATGTCGTCTGTTGTCGTCCTGGTTGGGGGGAGGGGGTCAATAAATTCAAATAATTCCAATATATTTGTATTTTTAATTTAGTTCTTACTTGACTGGGTGAGCCAAACTTTGGTTGGATTTCATACAAAGAAGCAAAATCTAGAAGAGGATGTTGAGCAGAAGTTCTGGATCTTTTTGGACAACATTTTACACAGCAAAAGGTTACAAAGTCTTACAAAAGAGGGCAAATCTCTTAAGCTTCGCTTTGCTGTAGCTCAGGTAATAATTAGGATTTATTTTCCCTTAGGTTATTTTCACATGGTATGTTATCAATGTGTTTTTGATGAGAATTGTCTTAAATTTTGCTGTGCTTTTTGTGAAAACGTGGTAAAAATGACACTATTTGAACAAAGTTTGTGCTGTCATGATAAAATAGTGCCACTTCTACATTTTCGCCCAAATCACTGACCAAAAGTGGCCTCATCCAGAAGGTAATAAAAATGTTAAAGCCTTGTACTTACTGCTTTGGAATGGATTCCATGCGGATTTCATTGCAAACACTGCTTGAACTCTTGATTATTTAATGCAAAATATAAAGTACACATAGGATAATGCACATAGGCATGGTTTCCCCCAACATTCAAGTAGACCGCAAATGTGCCAAAATCTAAAATCCTTTTCTATGTGGAATCTTACTCATATAGAAATGCTCTCTCCTGCTTTTTAACTGCCGTTATTTTACAATAACTGTTAAAAAAAAAAAAAAAAAACAGATGCAATAACTGATGATAATGAATAACATATGACCATGTTCTGTTATTTTTAATGGTTTATTTCTTAAAAAACCTGATGTTCATCTGTTATCATCCGTTGTTATCCGTTATTACCAGTTACAACCGTTGTTTTTTTAAATCAGGTTTTTAATCCTTTTTTTTTTATTTTTTTTTTTTTTTGTAAAGCTGTACTGATCATGGTCAGTACAAAAAAACGGATGTTCAAAAAATAAAATCCGTTGTAAGTTTTTTTTTTTTTTAACATCCGTTTCCCATAGACTTCAATGTTAAATTTGAATGCCCGGTTTTTTCCCCATTTTTGCAGACCAAAAAATGAGTGCATGCACAGTCTTTTGTGTCAGCAAAAATAACTGACATTCGTAAAAACGGACATACCTGATGCAAAAGGATGGTCAAAAAAATCCCATTGACATGAATGGGATTTTTTGATGGCCGTTTTCAGGACTTTTTGCCGGTAGTAATGAGGTTTTTACAGGATTGATACCTGTAGTGTGAAAGGGGCCGTAGAGATGTACCAATACTTGCATACTCACTGATACAAATTACTGATACTTTTCTTAAATAACAAAACAATGAATACATTAAAGAAATTATGAATTGTGCTATATACTGGGGGCATTAATTGGCACTTCTATAACCGTATTAGTACCCCAATATATAGCAGTGCCGCGTCTACATAATAGTGAAACACAAGTAAAAAAACGAACAAAATGTGCTTCTCTCTGCTGTTATCCACTATCCATGCTAGGCCTGCAACCTCTTCTGACCAGGCTGGGGTCTTGCAATGCAAGTGGTGTAATAAAGTCATATATGTGCCATCTGCATCCTGGGAGACGTGATTAAACAGCAGGGAAGTAGTAATTTTCCAACAGTCTATATCAACCAAAATAAGAAAGTGACAGTGCAAAAACGTAAGTGGCAACAGCCGCAGCAGATGCATACAAAACAGGACTCCCCAGCTCCACTCCAATGCGTTTCGCCAAGGGTTTTGTCACAGGAGTGTCGATTACGAACAGTAGCCATACAATCGGCGTTGATGACAGGCAGTGACGATCCCACCTCTGTCAGTCATTAACCCTTTAGACGCTGTGATCAATGCTAGTCATGGCTTCTAAAGTAAAACTAAAAATCTCTGGTTACCTACCGCCGATCGCTGATTCACTAATGTAGCCTGGCTTAACCAGACTATATCAGTGTATTTACTATCACACTGTATCATGCTATGCAATAGGCATAGCATTATACAGTTAATGCAATCTAATGAATGCTGCTCCTGAGACAGGGACGTGACATTACACCACACCCCCTCGTGACGTTACACCACTCCCCCTCCAATTATGTGCATGGAGATTGTGGAGGGTCGTAGCAGTGGGACCCCGCGATCAGACATCTTATCCACTATACTTTGGATAGGGGATAAGATGTCTAATGCCGGACTACCCCTTTAAAGGGGTACTTCGAAGCTAACCTTTTATAGGGGAATTGTAGCATGAGGCAAAGTTATATAACATTCTAATATACTCACGTTTTCCATATGGTCTTCTCCTCGCTTTTCTCTCCGTCTGGAAGCTGGGTCTTCTGATGACGCTCGACCTGTATTTCTTCTTTATCCGCCGCCATCTTCGACCGGTAACTCATCGCTCCCATGAGTCACTGCGGGCTGTGTCTGCCTCCCAGCCCGAAGTCAGCTACTCCCCCAAAGTTAATTTATTCTGCGCATGCGCAGTACAACACCAATAGTGTAGGGCTAACGCTAGGCTCCTATCGCTGCCTACGTTAGCCCTACGCTATTTTCGTAGTGCTGCGCCTACGCTAGTGCAGTGTTTCCCAACAAGGGTGCCTATGCTATTTGCATAGTGCTGTGCTGCGCCACGCTAGTGCAGTGTTTCCCAACCAGGGTGCCTCCAGCTGTTGCAAAACTACAACTCCCGGCATGTTGGGAGTTGTAGTTTTAAAACAGCTGGAGGCACCCTGGTTGGGAAACACTGCGCTAGTGGGCACATGAAAGGAGGAGGAAGGGGCTGTGGTCGTTACTTTATTATAATTTATTATAATTTCCTGGAGGGGGAGAGAGCAGCAGCTAAAAGGAAGCTGGCGCAGGGAGTCATGGGAAATGTAGTCTTTATGACATGGCTGCTTACTGCTACAGGTGGCAATTAAAGGAGAATGGCTGGGCCAAATTTGACAAATGAGGGATCGTTGGAATGGTCTTTGAAAGAGCTATCAGATGAGGTAAACTTTTTTTTTTTTTTTTTTTTTTTTTTTTTTTTTTTAAGTACCAGCGCTCCGGAGTACTCCTTTAACTGGTGCCAGAAAATTTTACAGATTTTTAAATGAAGCATTTCAGTATTTATCAGCTGATCCGCTTCAGAGAAAGTTGTGTGGTTCTTTCCAGTCTGACCACAGTGGTGTTTGCTGCCACCTCTGTCTGGGTCAGGAACTGTCCAGAGCAGGAGGGGTTTTCTATGGGGATTAGCTCCTGCTCTGGACATGGAGGTGGCAGCAGAAAGCACTATGGTCAGATGGGAAAGAACCACAACTTTATCTGGAGCTTACAGCAACGAAGTACTGGAAGGCATATAAAAATAATTTACAAATCTGAATAGCTTTCTGGCACTAGTTAATTTGAAAGCCTTTTTTTGTCTTCCCATTTAATGTTTACTGGTCCCCACATATTTGCTGTATTTAAATGGAAGAACTCATTAGGGCCTTTGCACAGTAATCAACTAGTCATAAAAATATAAAACACAAACTAAAGTATATAAATCATTGCAATAAAGATGTAGATTATCAATGATGAAGGAAAAAAAAGGTGGAGCTTTTAAAAATTGAGGCTAATAGAAGCTTGAGATAAAGACTCTTCTTACAATGGCATGGGACTCTTAAGTGCACTACAATCATTTGGAGTGCTTTACAAGCGATTGGAGAAATTATTTTAAAAATTACATAATTGGTTTCACAATGTGTGGAAAAAAATTATATAAAAAAAAAGTTCTAGTATGTACCGTATTTATCGGGGTATACCACGCACCGGCCTATAACACGCACCCTCATTTTACCAAGGATATTTGGGTAAAAAAAGTTTTTTACCCAAATATCCATGAAAAAATGAGGGTGCATGTGTGCGCGTGTATACCCCGATATACCCCCAGGAAAGGCAGGGGGAGAGAGGCCGTCGCTGCCCGCTTCTCTCCCCCTGCCTTTCCTGGGGTCTAGAGCACTGTTGCCGGCCCTTCTTACCCCCTGGTTATCGGCGCCGCTGCCCGTTCTGTCCCCCTGACTATCGGTGCCGGCGCCGATAGCCAGGGGGAGAGAAGCGGCGCTGACAGCCAGGGGGAGAGAAGGGGCAGCACGACGGAGGCCTGGAGCAGCGCGGACCGGACTCAGGTAATTATGCCACCGGGGATGGGGGGAGGCAACGGGGCAGCGGCGCCGGCAATGGGTGCCGCTGCCCCTTCTCTCCCCCTGGCTGTCGGCGCCGCTTCTCTCTCCCTGGCAATCGGCGCCGGCACGATAGTCAGGGGGACAGAACGGGCAGCGGCGCCGATAACCAGGGGGTGAAAAGGGCCGACAGCAGCGCTCTAGACCCCAGGAAAGGCAGGGGGAGAGAAGCGGGCAGCGATGGCCTCTCTCCCCCTGCCTTTCCTGGGGATGTATCGGCGTATAACACGCACACAGACTTTAGGCTAAAAATTTTAGCCTAAAAAGTGAGTGTTATACGCCGATAAATACGGTATATTATATTCAGGAGTAAGGAGTGCAAGGCAAGTTGGAATTTTTTTTTATTTTTTATAAATCAACTGGTGCCAGAAAGTTAAACAGATTTGTAAATTTCTTCTGTTAAAAAAATCTTATTCCTTCCAGTACTTATTAGCTGCTTAATACTACAGAGGAAATTCTTCTCTTTTTGGAACACAGAGCTCTCTGATGACATCACGAGCACAGTGCTGTCTGCTGACATCTCTGTCCATTTTAAGAACTGTCCAGAGTAGGACAAAGTCCCCATAGTAAACATATGCTGCTCTGGACAGTTCCTAAAATGGACAGAGATGTCAGCAGAGAACACTGTGTTCATCATGTCAGCAGAGAGCTCTGTGTTCCAAAAAGAAAATACATTCCTTTGTAGTATTAAGCAGCTAATAAGTACTGGAAGGATTAAGATTTTTTAATAGAAGTAATTTACAAATCTGTTAAACTTTCTTACACCAGTTGATAAAAAAAAAAATAATTTCACCGGAGTACCCCTTGGGGACGGAGCCCGTTATGACCCCCTAAGGACGGGAGCATTTTTTGCAAATCTGACCACTGTCACTTTAAGCATTAATAACTCTGGGATGCTTTTACTTATAAATTTGATTCAGAGATAGTTTTTTCGTGACATATTCTACTTTATGGTAGTGGTAAATTTTCGTCGATACTTGCATCATTTCTTGGTGAAAAATACAAACATTTGATGAAAAATTTGACAATTTTGCATTTTTCTAACTTTGAAGCGCTCTGCTTGAAAGGAAAATAGACATTCCAAATAAATGATATATTGATTCACATATACAATATGTCTACTTTATATTTGCATCATAAAGTTGACATGTTTTTACTTTTGGAACTTTGAAGTTCAGCAGCAATTTTCCAATTTTCTACAAAATTTTCAAAATCGGAATTTTTCAATGACCAGTTCAGTTTTGAAGTGGATTTGAAGGGCCTTCATATTAGAAATACCCCACAAATGACCCAATTATAAAAACTGCACCCCTCAAAGTATCCAAAATGACATTTGTAAGTGTGTTAACCCTTTCGGTGTTTCACAGGAATAGCAGCAAAGTGAAGGAGAAAATTCAAAATCTTCATTTTTTTACACACTCATGTTCTTGTAGGGTATATCAGTCACCACTTAGGTTGACTGAGGGAGTATTTGTATGTTGAATTACCACTAGTTGGTTAGTTGGATGTGCTTGTATAACACTATAGCACTCCCTACTTGGATATTATCAATGAAGGAATATTGATTTCTTCTTTTAGCAGTATTACTCTGGTATAAAGATCATTGGGTACATGCACAGAACGGCACTATTTGTACTATATGAATCTTTTATTACAGAATAACAAAAGTTATGTTTTAAGCCACCTCTTATCACTGGTGTAGGTCAGCTGGTGTTATTAATTATTGATTATTGGTTTAGAGATCATTTTAAATCGGTCGTGTACAGGACCTAATTGGTGTGCAGTCTGTTGCATGTTCTTGTAGACCCAGTTTTTGCATTTTTACAAGTGGTAATAGGAGAAAAAGCCCCCTAAAATTTGTATCCCAATTTCTTTCGAGTAAGGAAATACCTCATAGGTGTATGTCAAGTGTTCGGCGGGCGCAGTAGAGAGCTCAGAAGGAAAGAGCAACAATGGGATTTTGGAGAGTGAATTTTGCTGAAATGGTTTTTGGGGGGCATGTCGCATTTAGGAAGCCCCTGTGGTGCCAGAACAGCAAAAAATACCCACATGGCATACTATTTTGGAAACTACACCCCTTAAGGAACGTAACAAGGGGTACAGTGAGCCTTTACTACCCACAGGTGTTTGACGACTTTTTGTTAAAGTTGGATATGTAAATGAAGAAGAAATTATTATTATTTTTTTTTTTACTAAAATGCTGTTTTTTCCCTAAATTTTACATTTTTACAAAGGGTAATAGGAGAAAATGACCGCCAAAATTTGTAACCCCATCTCTTCCGAGTATGGAAATACCCTATGTGTGGACGCCAAGTGCTCTGCTGGCGAACTACAATGCTCAGAAGAGGAGGAGCGCCATTGAGCTTTTGGAAAGATAATTTGTTTGGAATGGTAGTCAGGGGCCATGTGCGTTTACAAAGCCCCTTGTGGTGCCAGAACAGTGGACCCCCCCCCCCCCACATGTGACCCCATTTTGGAAACTACACCCCTCACAGAATTTAATAAGGGGTGCAGTGAGCATTTACACCCCACTGGCTGTTCTTTAGAACAGTGGGCTGTGCAAATAAAAAATTACATTTCATTTTCACGGACTACTGTTCAAAAAATCTGTCAGACACCTGTGGGGTGTGAATGCTCACTGCATCCCTTAATACATTACATGAGGGGTGTAGTTTACAAAATGGGGTCACATGTGGGGGGGGTCCATTGTTCTGGCACTATGGGGGCTTTGTAAACACATGTGGCCTTCAATTCCGGACAAATTTTCTCTTCAAAATCCCAATGGCGCTCCTTCTCTTCTGAGCATTGTAGTTTGCCCGAAGAGCACTTAACATCCACATATGGGGTTACAAATTTTGGGGGGATTTTTTTCCTATTTTCCCTTGTGAAAATGAAAAATTTAGGTTAACACCAGCATTTTAGTGAAAATTTTTTTTTTTCATTTTCCCATCCAAATTTAATGAAAATTCGTCAAACACCTGTGGGGTGTTAAGGCTCACTATACCCCTTGTCACGTTCCGTGAGGGGTGTAGTTTCCAAAATGGGGTCACGTGTTGGTATTTGTTTTTGCGTTTGTCCGCACCGCTGTAAAATCAGCCACCCCTGTGCAAATCACCAACTAAGGCCTCAAATGTACATGGTGCGCTCTCACTCCTGAGCCTTGTTGTGCGCCCGCGGAGCATTTTACGCCCACATATGGGGTATTTCCGTACTCAGGGGAAATTGTGTTACAAATTTTGGGGGTCTTCTTTCCCTTTTACTGCTTGTGAAAATAAAAAGTAAGGGGCAACACCAGCATGTTAATGTAAAAAAAATAAAAAAGTTTACACTAACAGGCTGTTGTAGCCCCCAACTTTTCCTTTTCATAAGGGGTAAAAGGAGAAAAAGCACCCCAAAATTTGTAGTGCAATTTCTCTCGAGTACGGAAATACCCCATATGTGGCCCTAAACTGTTTCCTTGAAATACGACAGGGCTCAGAAATGAGAGAGCGCCATGCGCATTTGAGGACTAAATTAGGGATTGCATAGGGGTGGACATAGGGGTATTCTATGCCAGTGATTCCCAAACAGGGTGCCTCCAGCTGTTCCTAAACTCCCAGCATGCCTGTAGAGTCAGTGGCTGTCCAGAAATGCTGGGAGTTGTTGTTTTGCAATTGCTGAAGGCTCCGTTTGGGAAACACTGCTAACAATAATTTTTTTTTCATTTTTTATTGGGGGGGGAGACAGTGTAAGGGGGTGTGTATTTAGGGCTTTACCCTTTATTACGTGTTAGTGTAGTGTTTTTAGGGTACATTCGCACTGGCATGTTACGATGAGTTTCCTGCTAGGAGTTTGTGCTGTGGCGAAAATTTGCCACTGCCCAAACTTGAAGCAGGAAACTTACTGTAAACCTGCCTGTGTGAATGTACCCTGTACATTAACATTGGGGGGGGGCAAACCTCCAGCTGTTTCAAAACTACAACTCCCAGCATGTACTGACAGACCGTGGAGGCACACTGGTTGGAAAACGTTCAGTTAGGTTCTGTTACCTAACTCAGTATTTTCCAACCAGTTTGCCTCCAGCTGTTGCAAAACTACAACTCCCAGCATGTACTGATCGCCAAAGGGCATGCTGGGAGATATAGTTATGCAACAGCTGGAGGTACGCAATTACAACTCCCAGCATGCCAAGACAGCTGTTTGCTGTTTGGGCATGCTGGGATTTGCAGTTTTGCAACATCTGGAGTGCTACAGTTTAGACCACTGCACAGTGATCTCAGACTGTTGCCCTCCAGATGTTGCAAAACTACAAATCCCAGCATGCCCAGACAGCAAAAAGCTGGGGCGGGGGTAGGACAGGGAAAACAAAAGTTAACCCCGCCCCCGATCTGCTATTGGTCATCACTTCTGACGACCAATAGGAGGGGTGGCACCCTTGCCGCCTCACTCCTATCCCTTTATGGGGATCGTAGGTGTCTTAGACAACCGCGATCCTCCTTATATTGCGGGTCACCATAGATCCCGTATGACCCGGAATCGGCGCAAATCGCAAATGTGAATTCACTTGCGATTTGCGCCAATCGCTGACATGGGGGGGTCTTATGACCCCCCCCCTGGGCATTTGCATGGGGTGCCTGCTGTTCGATATCAGCAGTCACCCCCGTCTGGTACCCCGGTTAAGTACCAGTCTCTTAAACTCAAGGGGGGGGGGGGGGGGGGTTCTCTTAAACTCAAATATTCAACAATCTTTCCTCCCACCAGAAAAGAGGTTAAAGGGGTATTCCCCCCCCCCCTATGCTACAGGGGCTGTAAAGTTGGTGTAGTTCATAATATAAAGTCTGTACCTGTGTGTGATGGTTTTCTCACAATTCTTCTGTGGTTTTCACCCCAATTTTTATTTTTAACTGCATACAAAAGGACTGTTGTCCCGGATTTTTCCCATGTTGCAATGTGGCTGAGACCTGACTCACTAGTCAGCTGATGACAGGGAACCGGTCTGCTTCAATGGGTGGAGGGATCACTTGGTGGGAGAGAGTTCAATCTGCAACTAATGCAACAGCTGTAGGCACCCTGATTGAAAACCACAGGTCTTTTGAATGGATGCAGCTCATTTATTTTACAATGGGTGGGGTGGCTGATGTGTGAGAGGGAGGAAAATGGAATTATGGGATTTGTATTCAAAAAAAAAAACTCAAACAGGGAATACCAGTTCACAAAAAGCCAGCCACAATGTTATGGTGGACTCACAACATAGCAATTTAGCTCCAAGGCAAGTGCAGATCCTTCTAAAGCATGTCCATTACTGTCTGCCAGGTACGAACTGAAATCACCTTATGGTGGATAACCCTTTTAACCTGTTGGGGACGGAGGGCGTATGGATACGCCCTCACGTCCCATCACTTAAGGACTCCGCATTTCCGCTCTCCTTGCCTTGATTGGACTGGGATGCTGCTGATATCTATCAGCAGGAATCCCGTTGCAATGCCTGGGGGGGGTTCCAGAGACCTCCCCATGTCGGCGATCGCCGCAAATCGACGGCCAATTCAGACCGGCGATTTGCGGTGATCCGGGCCAGTCGGGTCCCTGGTGACCGAATTGCCTGGAAAATAAGAATGATCGGAGCTGTCAGACACAGCACCGGCCATCCTAAAGGATAGGAGGGAGGTGGCAATGTGACCACCTCCTCCTATCCCCTGCCATTGGTCGGTCAGTATGAGTTGGAGTATGGTTGGAGTTAATTTCCCCCGCTCTGCCCACCGATCGACGTCCGGGCAGAGTTGTGGGGGCGGCATGTGGGGTCCGTGTATCATGGCCAGCTTACCCAGACCGGCGGTGGGTATGCTGTCTGGGCATGCTGGGAGTTGTAGTTTTGCAACATCTGGAGGGCCACAGTTTGGAGACCATTGTGTAGGGGTCTCTTAAGTCCCCCAGGTGTTGCAAAACTACAACTTTCAGCATGCACTGACTCTGGGCATTCTTGGAGTTGTAGTTTTGCAACATCTGAGGTGGCACAGTTTGGAGACCACTATAAGGTGGTCTCAAACTGTAGCCCTCCAGATGTTGCAAAACTACAATTACCAACATGCCCAGACAGTTGGGGGGTGTAGTTATGCAATATCTGGCCCTTCATATGTAGCAGGACTACAACTCCCAGCATGCCTGGACAGTCTGGGCATGCTTGGAGTTGTAGTTTTGCAACATCTGGAGGGCTACAGTTTGGAGACCACTACTTAGCGTTCTCCAAACAGTTCTTCCCCAGTTGTTGCATGACTACAACTCCTAGCATGCCCAGACTGTCCAGGAATGCAGGGAGTTGTAGTTCTGCAACGTCTGAAGGGCCAGATATTTTAGAACTATATGCCCAGCATCCCTGTCTGGGCATGCTGGTAATTGTACTTTTGCAACAGCTGTAGGCACACTGGTTGGGAAAAACTGAGCTAGTCTTTTTTCTTACTCAGTGATTCCAACCAGTGTGCATCCAGCTGTTGCAAAACTTCAACTCCCAGAATGCACTGACAGACCGTACATGCTGGGAGTTGTAGTTTTGCAACAGCTGGAGGTACACGGGTTGGAATCACTGAGCTAGTCTGTTTCTTAACTCAGTGGTTCCCCACCAGTGTGCCTACAGCTGTTTCAAAAAGCTGTCCGTGCATTCTGGGAGTTGTAGTTTTGCCACAGCTGAAGATTGCCACCACCATGTGAATGTACAGGGTACATTCACACAGGAGGGTTTACAGTGCGGAAAACTTACTGTGAACCCCCGCCCGTGTGAATGTACCCCAAAACACTACACTAACAAACAATAAAAAGTAAAACACTACATATGCACCCCCTTACATGTGTTTCCCCCCCTCAATAAAAATGAAAGACGTCTTATACGGCAGTGTTTCCTAAACGGAGCCTCTAGCCGTTGCAAAACAACAACTCCCAGTATTGCCGGACAGCCATAGACTGTCCTGGCAGGCTGGGAGTCTTGCAACAGCTAGAGGCACCCTGTTTGGGAAACACTGCCATAGGGTTAAGGTGGAGACAAGCCCCATCCTTGTAACTGGGTCCGCCCCTATTGCAAATTACTCATTTAGGACTCAAATGCGCATGGAGAGCTCTCACTTCAGAGCCCTGTCGTATTTCAAGGCAACAGTTTAGGGCCACATATGGGGTATTTCCATACTCAGGAGAAATTGCGCTACAAATTTTGGGGGGATTTTTCTCCTTTTACCCCCTTATGAAAAGTTAAAGTTGGGGGCTACACTAACATTCTGGTGTTGCCCCATACTTCATTTTCACAAAAGATAAAAGGAGAAAAAGACCTCCAATATTTCTAACTCCATTTCTTGGACATGAAAGTTGAACATGAAAATTAAAAATTATTTTTTCCCCCCTGAAATGCTGGTGTTACCCCAAATTTTTAATTTTCACAAGGGGTAATCGGAAAAAAGCCTTCCAAAATTTGTGACACCATTTTTTCTAAATAATGGAATACCCCATATTTGGATGTAAAGTGCTCTGCGGGCAAACTACAATGCTCAGAAGAGAAGGGGCACCATTGGGCTTTTTGAGAGCGAATTAGGCTGGAATTGAAGGCTGTTTGTTTACAAAGCGCCCATGGTGCCAGAACAGTGGATCCCCCCCACATGTGACCCCATTTTGGAAACTACCCCCTCACGGATTGTTATAAGGGGTACAGTGAGAATCTACACCCCACTGTTGTCTGACATTTTTTTTCGCACAGCCCACTGTTCCAAACATCTGTCAAACGCCAGTGGGGTGTAAATGCTCACTGCACCCCTTATTAAATTCTGTGAGGGGTGTAGTTTCCAAAATGGGGTCAATGTGTGTGTGTGGGGGGGGTCCACTGTTCTGGAACCATGGGGGCTTTGTAAACGTACATGGCCCCCGACTTCCATTCCAACCAAATTCTCTCTCCAAAAGCTCAATGGTGCTCCTTCTCTTCTGAGCGTTGTAGTTTGCCAGCAGAGCATTTCACATCCACATATGGGGTATTTTCATACTCAGAAGAAATGGGGTTAAAAAAAATTTGGGGCTTTTTCACCTATTACCCCTTGTGAAAATGAAAAATTTGGGGTAACACCAGCATTTTATTGATAAAAAAAATTATTTTTATTTTTATGTCCCAATTTTCAAAAGTTTGTCAATCACCTGTGGGGTGTTAAGTATCCTTGTTACGTTCCTCGAGGGGTGTAGTTTACAAAATTGTATGGCATGTTTTTTTATTTTTTATTTATTTATTTTTTTTTTTACTGTTCTGGCATCATGGGGGTTTCCTAAATGGGATATGCCCCCCAAAAACAATTTCAGCAAAATTCGCTCTCCAAAATGCCATTGTCGCTCCATCCCTTCTGAGCCCTCTAGTGCACCCACACAGCACTTTGCATCCACATATAAGGTTTTTCCTTACGCGCGAGAGTAAGGAAAACTTCTTGAATGTCATTTTGAATACTTTGAGGGGTTCAGTTTTCATAATGGGGTCCATTATAGGGGATTTCCAACATAAAGGGGGACATGTATCAAAGATTTTACCCCTGTTTTGTGTGTATTTTTTTGCGCAAAATAGGGCTTGCGCATTTTTTTGCGCACGTTTTGGTAGAGCATGTCGTCCAGATGTGGCTGAATCAGGGTACCTTGGAGCTGCATATATAGTACACATGGATTTATTACCTACGTACTTTTCCTTTGCACCAAAAATTTTGACGCAAGTGCGTCTTTTTCCCAGCAAATATAAGCCAACTTTAACTGCACGTAGCAATCCTTTCTATTTCGGAAGGAAAGTTCTATTAAGGAACCACCAGAATGTTTTTACTTTCCTATCTCAATTCCTCCTTTGGTTTGCTTTATATTCTTACTCCTTGGTTATTCCAAAGCACTTATAAAATAATTTGCATATAGAATATTTGTTTCCAGTAAAGTTATTCATTAGATCACTTGTATATTAGTATTGTTATTTTATGATCCAACAATTTAATACATTTTACATAGGAAATGTTTGATTACTTATCATTGAACAAGCTCCGTCACATTAAAATAGCTTTGTAATCCACTTAACACTGTAGATCATTCTCCTTTTTTTTTTTTTTTTTTTTTTACAATTTACTGCTTTCCGTTATACTTTTCCCCAGCGCCCGGTAAGATGGTGATAGCCAGACATCTTACCATGTGACCACGGGGGTTTCATTCCCCCCCCCAGCGATCGCTGCTATCAGCTAGTCAAATCTGACCAGCTGATAGCAGCGTTTCGCTATCAGAATACTTAGCAGCGCGGTGTGTGAGTCCGGATCACAGGGATCGGGACACACACCGCCCTGCTTACCCTTACCCGTCCCCCGGCGTCACTTATCCAGCCATGTGGTGTCCCGAACGGTCCCGGCGCGAGCGATGTCCTCCAGGCGGTCCCGGCGGCGCTGCGTCCCGGCGGTGAGTTTCCGGCAGCAGTGCGGCATCTTCATTGGCAGCAGTGAGATCGCCGTAAAGCGATCTCACCGCTGCCTCTGGGAGTTTCAAAACTGCAACTCCCAGCATGCCCAGACAGCCTTTGGCTTTCTGGGTATGCTGGGAGTTGTAGTTTTGCAACATCTGGAGGGCCACAGTTTGGAGACCACTGTATAATGGTCTCCAATCTGTGCTCTTCCAGATGTTCCAAAATTACAAATCTCAGCATGCCCACTCTGTCGAGGCATGCTGAGAGTTGTAGTTCTGTAACATCTGGAAGACCACAGATTGGAGACCATTATACAGTGGTCTACAAACTGTGGACCTCCAGCTGTTGCTAAACTATAACCCCCAGCATGCCCAGACTGCCCAAGCATGCTGGGAGTTGTAGTTCGTCAACATCTGACCCTTCAGATATTGCCGAAATACAGCTTCCAGCATGTCTGGCCATGCTGGGAATTATAGTTTTGCAACAGCTGGAGGCACACTAGTTGGGAAACATTGTTCGCTTCCTAACTCTTTTTCCCAACCCGTGTTCCTCCAGCTGTGCCTCCAAACTATAACGCCCAGCATGCACTGACAGACCATGAAGTTGTGCAACAGCTGGAGGCACACTGGTTTGGAAACACTAAGTTAAGTAAAAAAAACTTTTAAGTGTTTTGCAACCAGTGTGCCTTCAGCTGTTGCATAACTACAACCCTCAGCATGCACACTGCCAAAGGGCATGCTGGGAGTTGTAGTAGTATGCCTCCAGCTGTTGCATAATTACAAGTTCCAGCATGTCCTTCTGCTGTCACTGCATGCTGAGATTTGAAGTTTTTGCAACAGCTGAAGGCACACTGGTTGCGAAACACTGAGTCTGTTTCCGTGCTTCGCAACCAGTGTGCCTCCAGCTGTTGCAAAACTACAACTCCCAGCATGCTCGGACAGCCAAAGGGCATGCTCGGAGTTGTAGTATTGCAACAGCTGGATGTTTCCATGCCTCCCCCCCCCCCCCCCCCCCAATGTGAATGGACAGAGTACACTCACATGGGCGGAGGTTTACAGGGAGTGCTGCAAGATTGAGATGCAGCAAACTCGCTGTGAACCCCCGCCCGTGTGACTGTACCCTAAAAACACTACACTACACTTAAATAAAATAAGTAAAAAACACTATATATATACACATACCGCTACACAGCCTCCCTCCCCAATAAATATGAACAACATCTGGTATGGCACTGTTTCCAAAATGGAGACTCCAGCTGTTGCAAAACAACAACTCCCAGTATTGTCGGACAGCCATTGACTGTCCAGGCATGTTGGGAGTTTTGCAACAGCTGGAGGCACCCTGTTTGGGAAACACTGGCATAGAATACCCCTATGTCCACCCCTATGCAAAACCCTAATTTAGGCCTCAAATGCGCATGGCGGTCTCACTTTGGATGCCTGTAGTATTTCAAGGCAACATTTTAGGGTCACATATGGGGTATTGCCGTACTCGGGAGAAATTGCCGTACAGATTTTGGGGGGCTTTTTCTCCTTTTTACCCATTATGAAAAGGAACAGTTGGAGTCTACACCATTTTGTTAGTGTATAAAAATAAAATAATTTACACTGACATGCAGGTGTTGCCGCATACTTTACATTTTCACAAGAGGTAATTGGGAAAAAAGATCCCCATTTTTTGGGACACAATTTAGCCAGAGTACGGAGATACCACATATGTGGGCGCAAAGTGCTCTGCGGGCGCACTACAAGGCCCATAAGGTACAGTGCACCATGTACATTTGAGGTGATTTGCACAGGGGTGTCACAGATGTTAAATGAAGAATAAGGACATTGGTATAATTTGATGTGTTATAATTAGGTGCAAAAAGTGGTATTATTGTGAGATTAAAACTCTACATAATGAAGAAAAAAATTCTAAAACTAATAACGAGGACACATTTACTGTTTAGGTGCAGATACGCTGCAGACAAAGCTCCTACTAAATAGAGCTGCGGTGTAAATTTATGCTCTGAGGAGAATTCTAAATTTAAACGCAATTCAAGAAAGTACCTGCACAAGAATGATAAATTTAACGCAGCTGCGCCATATTTAGACAACAGGCAGAGGGGTAAAAAACTTCTATTATACACTGGAATTGATACATGTCCCCCAAAGACCCTAAAATTCACTTCTAAACTTAACTGGTCCCTGAAAACTTCTTATTTTGACATTTTCGGGAAAAATTGGAAAAATCCTGCTATACTTTGAAACCCTCTCATGTCTTCAAAAAGTAAAAACATGTCAACTTTATGATGCCAACATAAGGTAGACATATTGTTTATGTGAATCATTGTGTAATTTATGTGACATGTCCCTCTTCCTTACAAGCAAAGTGCTTCAAAGTTAGAAAAATGCAAATTTTTCCTGAAATTTGGGAATTTTTCACCAAGAAATTTTCCATCAACATAAATTTACCACTAACATAAAGTAGAATCTGTCACGAAAAAATAATCTCGGAATCAAATTTATAAGTAAAAGCATCCAGTTATTAATGCTTAACCTCTTAAGGACCCATTTTACACCTTAGGACCCGGCCATTTTTTGCACATCTAACCACTGTCACTTTAAACATTAATAACTCTGGAATGCTTTTAGTTATCATTCTGATTCCAAGATTGTTTTTTCGTGACATATTCTACTTTAACATAGTGGTAAAAAAAATTGTAACTTGCATCCTTTCTTGGTGAAAAATGTGAAAATGTTATGAAAAATTTGAAAATTTAGCATTTTTCTAACGTTGAAGCTCTCTGTTTGTAAGGAAAATGGATATTCAAAATATTTTAAAAATTTTTTCACATATACAATATGACTACTTTATGGTTGCAACATAAAATTGACGAGTTTTTACTTTTGGAAGACATCAGAGGGCTTCAAAGTTCAGCAGCAATTTTCCATTTTTTCACAAAATTTCCAAACTCACTATTTTTCAGGGACCAGTTCAGGTTTGAAGTGGATTTGAAGGGTCTTCATCTTAGAAATACCCCATAAATGACCCCATTATAAAAACTGCACCCCCTAAAGTATTCATAATGACATTCAGTCAGCATTTTAACCCTTTACGTATGTCACAGGAATAGCAGGAAAGTGAAGGAGAAAATTCACAATGTTCATTTTTTACACTTGCATGTTCTTGTAGACCCAATTTTTGAATTTTTACGAGGGGTAAAAGGAGAAAGTGTATACTTATTTTTGTAGCCCAATTTCTCTCGAGTAAGTACATACCTCATATGTCTATGTAAAGTGTTCGGGGGCGCAATAGAGGGCTCAGAACCGAAGGCGTGACAAGGGGATTTTGGAGAGTACGTTTTTCTGAAATGGTTTTTGGGGAGCATGTTGCATTTAGGAAGCCCCTATGGTGCCAGAACAGCAAAAAAAAAACACATGCCATACCATTTTGGAAACTAGACCCCTTGAGGAACGTAACAAGGATTTAAGTGAGCCTTAATACCCCACATGTGTTTCACGACTTTTGCATATGTAAAAAAATAAAATAAAATTTCACTAAAATGTGTTTCCCCCCAAATTTCACATTTTTGCAAGGGTTAATAGCAGAAAATACCCCCCAAAATTTGTAACCCCATCTCTTGAGTATGGAGGTACCCCATAAGTTGACCTGAAGTGCACTACGGGCGAACTACAATGCTCAGAAGAGAAGGAGTCATATTTGGCTTTTTGAGAGCAAATTTTGCTCGGGGGCATGTCCCATATAGGAAGCCCCTATGGTGCCAGGACAGCAAAAAATACCCACATGGCATACCATTTTGGAAACTAGACCCCTTGAGGAACGTAACAAGGGGTACAGTGAGCATTTACCCCCACTGGTGTCTGTCAGATCTTTGGAACAGTGGTCTGTACAACATTTTTAATTTGCACAGCCCACTTTTCCAAAGATCTTTCAGACACCTGTGGGGTGTAAATTCTCACTGCACCCCTCATTACATTCCATGAGGGGTGTAGTTTCCGAAATGGGGTCACATGTGGGGTTTAGTTTTTTTTGCGTTTGTCAAAACCGCTGTAACAATCAGCCACCCCTGTGCAAATCACCTCAAATGTACATGGCGCACTCTCCCTTCTGGGCCTTGTTGTGCGCCCCCAGAGCACTTTACGCCCACATATGGGGTATCTCCGTAGTCGGGAGAAATTGCATTACAAATTTTGGGGGGCTTTTTTCCCTTTTACCTCTTGTCAAAATGAAAAGTATAGGGCAACAGCAGCATGTTAGTGTGAAAAAATAATTTTTTAACACTAACATGCTGGTGTAGACCCCAACTTCACATTTTCATAAGGGGTGAAAGGAGAAAAAGCCCCCCAAAATTTTTTAGGCAATTTCTCCCGAGTACGGCGATACCCCATATGTGACCCTAAACTGTTGCCCTGAAATACGACAGGGCTCCAAAGTGAGAGAGCGCCATGCGCATTTGAGGCCTAAATGAGGGATTTGCATAGGGGTGGACATAGGGGTATTCTACGCCAGTGATTCCCAAACAGGGTGCCTCCAGCTGTTGCAAAACTCCCAGCATGCTTGGACAGTCAACGGCTGTCCGGCAATACTGGGAGCTGTTGTTTTGCAACAGCTGGAGGCGCCATTTTGAAAACAGTGGCGTACCAGACGTTTTTCATTTTTATTGGGGAGGGGAGGGGGGCTGTGTAGGGGTATGTGTATATGTAGTGTTTTTTTACTTTTTATTTTATTTTGTTAGTGTAGTGTAGTATTTTTAGGGTACAGTCCCACGGGCGGGGGATTACAGCGAGTTTCCCGCTGCGAGTTTGAGCTGCCGCGCAAAATTTGCTGCATCGCAAACTTGCAGCCTGATACTCACTGTAAGCCCCCTGCCCATGTGAATGTACCCTGTACATTCACAGGGGGGACCTCCAGCTGTTACAAAACTACAACTCCCAGCATGCACAGTCTATCAGTGCATGCTGGTAGTTATAGTTTTGCCACAGCTGGAGGCACACGGGTTGGGAAACACTGAGTAAGGAAACAGACAATGTTTCCCAACCAGTGTGTCTCCAGTTGTTGCAAAACCACAACTCTCAGCATTCTCAAGCATGCTGGGAGTAGTAGTTCGGCAACATCTTTAGAGACAGATGTTGCCGAACTACAACTCCCAGCATGCTTGGAGTTGTAGTTTTGCAACATCTGGAGGACTACAGTTTGTAGACAACTAATACAGTGGTTCCCAATCTGTGCCCTTCCAGATGTTGCTAAACTACAACTCCCAGTATGCCAAAACTGTCCAGGCATGCTGGGAGTTGTAGTTATGCAACATCTGAAGGGCCAGATGTTACAGAACTACAACTCCCAGCATGCCTGGACAGTAAGGGCATGCTGAGGATGTGTAGTTTTGCAACATCTGGAAGGGCACAGTGGTCCCAAACTGTGGACCTCCAGATGTTGCAAAACTGCAACTCCCAGCATGCCCAGACGCCAAGGGCTGTCTGGGCATGCTGGGAGTTGTAGTTTACAGGGTCCCATTACAGCAATGCATGTCGCTTTACGGCGACGTGCATTGCTGTAAAGGGCCCGACCGCGGCTGAAGATCTACTCACCTGTCGCCGCCGCCGCTGTCTTCATCGCCGGGATCCGGGTCTTCAGGGACGAGGTAAGTACCGGGGCCGGTCCCCAGCACTCCCCCGTCCCCCGCAGCGTCCTCCGGTCTTCCTCCCGTCCTCTCCGGACTTTCAGGGGCCGGGCAGGACGGGAGGAAGTAACCGCCCCCCTCCTGCGATTGGTCGGTTAACTAACGGACAGATCGCAGGGGGATCGGAGGAGGTGGCAGGCTTGCCACCTCGCTCCTAGGCTCCAGCATGGTCCTGGCTGTCTGTGACAACTGGGATCATGCAAAATTACCGGGCGGTCGGGTCCCAGAGACCCGATCAGCCCGGTATCGCCGCAGATCGCAAGGGCGATTTCCCTTGCGATTTGCGGCGATCGCCGACATGGGGGGCCTACATGGCCCCCCTTGGCGTTTGCCCTGGATGCCTGCTGAAGGATTTCAGCAGGCATCCAGTTCCGATCTCTGCCCGGCGCGCGGCAGAGACCGGAAAACGCCAGGGCGTATGGATACGCCCTGGGTCCTTAAGGCCCAGGGTGTGAGGGCGTATCCATACGCCCTGGGTCCTTAAGAGGTTAAAGTGATAGTGGTCAGATGTGCAAAAAATAATGGGCTCTGTCCCCAAGGGGTTAAAGATTCAACAGATTGAGCAAATTTTCTTTGCACAAAATTCTGTCACTATCAGTTATGTCAGTCCTGGGTCACCTGACTTCATGTATCCAGCCAGTGAAGTGGGCCCTATTTTATTTAAAGGAGTAGTCCAGTGGTGAACAACTCCCCTATCCTAAGGATAGGGGATAAGTTGCAGATCGCGGGGGGTCCGACCGCTGGGGCCCCCCGAGATCTCCTGTACGGAACCCCGACAGCCCGCGGGAAGGGGGCGTGTCGACTTCCGCACGAAGCAGCGGCTGACACGCCCCCTCTATACAACTCTATGGCAGAGCCGGAGCACTGCCTTCGGCAATCTCCGGCTCTTCCATAGCAATGTATTGAGGGGGCGTGTCGTTGGTCGACACCTGTTATCTGGCCGGAGAGCCTGGCCCCCGTACAGAGGGATTGCAGGGGGCCCCAGCGGTCGGACCCCCCCGCAATCTCATGCTTATCCCCTATCCTTAGGATAGGGGATACGTTTTTTACTACTGGACTACCCCTTTAAGACCCCTACAAAAATGGCAGGGTCTTGAGGAAGAAGTAAGCCCTCCGGCTGCCTCTACAGTGGATCGCTCCACTGTGATTGCTTTGCGATGGAGAGGTTGATCCACACCACCAGGGATGGTCAAAAGGTACCTTTTAGACGGTGCTGTCAGCTTTTACAGTGGTGGTCTAAAGGGTTAATACCCGCCCGCAGTGATCGGCGCGTGCCAGCTATTAGCGGTGGCCCCCAGCTTTTGAAATCAGTTGGGGGCTGCTGGGTGTGGAGCAGGTTTGAGTCAGGAGCCTGCTCCATATGCCCTGAGGGCCAGCGTAATATAATCTGCATGTCCTGTGTGATAGGAATTTCACATCGCTGAAATATATAAAATGCACAATATCTAAAACACAATGAGGCTAGGTTCACTACGTTTTGTAACTACGGTTCCCGTATATGGCTGGGAGGAGGGGGGGGGGGAAAGCTTAATCGCGGCGCCCGCACTCAGCCGTATAGATGAACCGTATTTAATGCATGTCTATGAGCCGACCGGAGTGAACCGCAGCCTCCGGTTGGCAGCTTTTTCGGCCGTATGCGGTTTCCCGACAGTAGGCAATAACGCGGTGGACCACGTTTTCGTCTGCTGTCTGGAAACCGCATACTGCCGAAAAAGCAGCCGACCGGAGGCTGCGGTTCACTCCGGTCGGCTCATAGACATGCATTAAATACGGTTCCCCTATACGGCTGAGTGCGGGAGCCGCGGTTAATCCCCGCCCCCTCCTCCCAGCCGTATACGGGAACCGTAGTTACAAAACGTAGTGTTAACCTAGCCTAATTTTAGAATATGTTAGGCTAAAAAAGTGTAGTATATGTTTAAAGACAATTAAGTGGTACAATAAGGTGAATTATTCAATTGACACAATCTAGATTTAAAGGAGCAATAAGTGCAGTTTCCTAATGCAATAGTTTTTTCATATATGAGTGGTATTAATCCCTAAGATAATTTCTGCAATGACTGGAATAGTTTGAGATTTCCAATTATGTAGGATTGCTAATCTAGCTATAAAGGTCATAATGCAAAAGGAGGTCTAAGGTATATGAGGGAATTTTAAATGTTAAATAATGAGCTTTAGTTCAGGAGACCAGGAAATATTTATTAAATGTGTGCAAGAACATCTCACACGTTGGTTTCTCCAGCAGCTAACAATAAATTGATTCAATTGTATCCATTAGTTATATTACCCCTGTTAGACTGTTAGCTATGGGTCGTTCTGACCCCTAGAGACCCTCTTCTTTGTCTATTTGGTATCCTGAATGAGGAGGTTTGGCCACATTATGCCCGAGTGCTTTTCCTTGAGTCTCTTTTTTTAGCACGTAAAATGGTAGCCTTCTGCTGGATGGACCCTAAACCTCCTACATGTTCTAAATGGAAGAAACTAGTTAACGCGATTCTCCCGTTTATGCATATTGTTTACAAGAATGTAGAATTTCTCAGGACATTTCCTAAAGTATGGGGTGATTGGTGCTCTTCTCCTCTCACACAGTTTGCACCTGCAGAGGTGCATAACTTATGCTCCTACATACCGTAAATGTATGTTCCTTTGCCATATGCCTGAATCTATGTACTTCCCTCGCTACATGTCTTCCCCCCCCCCCCCCCCCTTCTCTGTATGGCTTCCCCTCCTTTCCCTTACCCCCCTTTATTGTACAGGCAGCCTTGACACAGATATCTGATATGCTTTGTAATCTGTTTCTGCAGGATGGGGTAGGACTGAGATGTTTTGCACATTTGCAGGACTGAATTGTTTTATGTTCTCTTTTTATACGTTGTTACCGGACTATCCTGTATGTGAGAGGTTTGCTGTATTTTCCCTCAACTTACTACCTCTGTATTGATGTTCTGCCTTCTGTAAAACGTTTTTTACTGTTCCGATAAAACGAATAAAAAAAAAAGTGTGCAAGAAGCCCAAAAGGGAGTTATTGCCACAATCTTATAGTTTAAGGAGGTGCAGTAGACATGGCTTATCTAGATTTTAGTAGGCTTCTGACATTGTCCCACATAGAAGTCTTATGAATAAACTGCAATCTTTCAGCTTTCACTCCATATATTGTTGTATAGATTAGGCAATTGCTGAGTAACAGAGGGCTGTAGTCAATGGAGTATATTCAGAGCAAGGTCTTGTTAGGATGCATTCACACCACGGCGGGGAAATTCTGGTACCGGCCGCTACCGTATCACCGCCAGACCTGGCACTGAACCTCATTTATTTAAATGCGCCGACCGGAGTCAGATAGTGACTCCGTCTGGCTCATTTTTGCGCCCTATCCAGTTTTGTAGCCAGGCAGTCTGGCTACAAAACAGGCAACTGTATCAGCCAAGCAAAGGTGTGCATGCATCCTTACCAGTGGGGTACCTCAAGGATCTGTACTGGGACCCATTTTGTCTAAATATATATATATTTTTTTTTTGTGTGATATTGCAGAAAGTCTTGACAGTTCACACTAGGATTTCATTGTACAGCTGATAGATCCGGTTGGGGGAGCGAAAACCGGGCACTCCCGTATCCCAGCCGGAGCTTACCCATTTCTGATGCATTTCAATGAGCTGACCGGAGTTAAACGGTGACTCTGGTTGGCACATTTTTTCCCCGTAACCAGTTTTCTGACCGGACCTAAAACTGTGGTATACCGCGGTTTTAGGTCTGGTTACAAAACTGGATATGGGGCAAATATGTGCTGACCGGAGTCACCGTTTGATTCTGGCCGCCACATTGAAATGCATTTGATACGGGCCAGGTCCGGCTGGGATACGGCAGGTCCCGTACAATGAAATCGTAGTGTGGACCAGCCCTAAGTTGTCTTTTTGCTGCAGACAAAGAATTGCAACAGGGTGGTTGTTCCTAGAGGGATACGCCAAATGAAAAATGCTTTAGATAAACTAGAAAAATAGAAATCTGGCAACTGACATTTAGTATGTTACACTTTAACTTGTTAACTGCATGACTTTTTTTATTTTTTATTTCCCTTAGGTAATAAATGATGTTTTTGCAATAACATCTACACAGTCAACTCCATCAGCTGGTATTGGAACAGTATTAAGTTGTTGTCAAGGTATTCTCTCTACTCCATGTTTTGGAACTGTCTACAGAGCAAAGAGTGAACTGATAGTAGAACTTTTAAGTAGGCTGTGTTCACTGGCTTGTCATTGCTTGACTTCAAAGCATGCCATCACACACCAAGTTTTAAATGTACTTAATATATCATTTAAACAGTATATACTTCTCCAGAGACAGCAGAACAACACCAACAGACTTTTCACACAAGTGCTCACAAATCTATTTGAGCCATGTTTGCATTTGTGGAATACCTTCAACATCCAAGTCCTTGATAAGGACAGTAACACTGGAATCTGCCAACTTATCAAAGATATTGGGAGTAACATAGAAGTTGTTCTTAATACTGGCCTTTTCCAAGCTGAACTTCTAACTTTTTACAAAGAAGAGCTGCTTCCTCAACTGGATAAAAATGAGATGAAAAAGGGATCATTTAAAGATTGTTTGACTCCTGTTTTCTCTATCTTGGCAAAGCTGGAGAAAGTTGAATTGAGTGAGAAAGAAACCCAACTTTCTTTCTTGGCTAATTCTATTCCCCTTTTGTATAAACTCTTTTTAGGCTCTTACAGCAAAGATGGAAATGAAAAACTTTGCTTTCAAATGCTTGTCAAATTTGTTAGATGTCTTTGTGCACCTTTCACAGTGAAGCAAGATTACAGAGCAGTCTCTTTTCCAGTATGGTTAGTTGGTTTAAATGCACTAGAAAGCCTGCTAAACCTTGTTTTTAATTATAATTTATATAATATTGCAGAAGATAACATAAGAGGTATGGGTGTTCAGTACAGGTTCTACCGAAGTTTAACAGAAATACTGGTGTGCAATCCTTGCACTTCCTCATTACCTTGGTTCAGGTGCTTGAAAACTTTAAACTTATTAAATCATCTTATTGTAGAACCAGACCTTGCTGATATATTATGTGCATGCTTTGATGCACATATTTCTGATATGCGTATCAGGAAAGCACAGGAAATGTTAGTTGTCTGCCTTCTGCAGACATATATAAAACTTCGGCAATTTCCAAAGCTGTTTGAAAAAATCCTTATGGTCATATGTCAGCCAGAAACATCCAAAATAAAACATCAAATTCTTTTGTCAGGATTGACCGAAAAGCTTGCAGAATTTATTGTTCAACTTCCAGCTAATCAAATGTTAGATATGTGGTCTATGGTTTTGGAACACTGCAAAGTTTCTCATCTTGAAGATAACCCAAGTCTTGGCTTTAAACTGGATAACCTCGGTTTGCTTTTGCAGTGTTTAATGATGAACATGAAGAGCTTAGACTGTAATACTCCAGTACCAGTAACCCACCGATATCAGCAGCTCATGAAGCAAATTGTTGAAGAGCTGATATTGCCTTCCCTAAACATATTGAAAAAACATAATGCTAAGGCAGATGATGAATCCTGGCTACAAAAGCTCTGTGACTTCGTCCTTATGCTGCTTTATACATGGATAGAAGTAAATACTGTGACTGCATTGAACTGTGACAAATATAGCTCTCAAATGTGTGAACTAGCTCTTCCACTGGAATCACCTTTGGAATATTGGGACTTGTCTATATTTTTTGAAGACAAAGAATGTTGGTATAAAGTTAGCAGTCTTTGTAGGCCACCAAATCTAATCAGCATGTTCTACCTTGGGCTTCTTTCCATTCAGAAAATAAAGCTTATCCTTATGCACATTCATATGCATACTGAATATGGAAGACTCACTCTTCAAGCATCTGCATCTTTTTTTGTTAACTCAAGCATCATCCTTTTGAACCACAAAGATCAAAAACCTTACAGTGGCAATGTAAATATATTTAATAAAAATTGCCTTCCTGTTGCTCAGTGGCACTTCCTAGCTTCAAATGTTATGATTCTTCTTCCATATATATCTCTTGAAGATTTGAACAATATTACTGACTTTTTGTTGGAAACACTGTTGCCTGCCAGTGACCAAAACATGCAAGCCAACACAGATATCACACTATACTTTAATAAAGTTTCTAGAAGTTTACTTCAAAGTGATTCTTTTTCAGAAATGTGTATTTTGCAATGCTTTTTTATAACCAGAGTCATCAAAAAGTGTTCCATGCTGGTAGAAGAGCAAACTGTGTTGCGTGAAATTTTGGATCTTCTTTCTTTGAAAGACTCAGATTGGCATGAGTGTGTTATTTCTCTATATAACAAAGGAGGCAAAATTGTAAACTCACGAATTATTGACATTTGTGATGATTCAGTGTTTGTGAAGAGTATGAAGACTGCTCTACAACTTGTTTCAACTTTACCAAAGACAATTGAACTTGTCAGGTCTACTGATGCGAACTTGGTAATGAATTTGATAGAATTGATTATTGAGTTAAAACCTGACAGCCTGCCACCATCAGACCTATGTCGATGTTTTCTCTTATTATTATCTTTAGCTAATGCAAGTTTTTTAAGTAGCCTACATGTTGCAAGAGTTTGCTACAAAGGTTTAACATGTCTGCTTACTAGTACTCATGCAAATTTTTTATTTAAAATTGCATATGCTAGTGATGTCCTAAAAATTGTTATGTCACGCATCCAGTCAGCTAACTGGAATGTTTCTGATGACAATGAACAGTACTGGCCCAAATTACTGGACATAATGAATTTGTTTTTTGATGCTTTCCTTTGTTTGGTGATAAGACGAAAACAGAGTGTTCTGGTTAATTTAGAAAAGTGTACAACCTTTGCTCTTAATTCTATTCCCAACACAGAAAAAACGTTTTGGAGTACTTGTATAGGTCAGTTGCATATTGTAATACTGAAGAATCTATGTCATCATTTAACGTTTACTATCCAAGAAAAAAATGCAAATGAGGAACAAAATGAAAGTTTAAGGTGTCTTTTAAAACAAACTACTGTGCGACTAATGACTATTATTCAGAAATGTTTAGAGATCACCGTCTCTAGTCCATTTTTACCCTCCTTACTAGTGACTTCAACAACTACTCTTCTTGAAGCTGAACTTAGTTCTGAAGGGAGCCTTCATAATGCTGAACTGTACAGAGGGATTTGCTTGCAGATTCTAAAGGAGCTTTGTTATGCAAAGAAACAAAAGGGGTTTTTGAAATCTGCATTACGTTTTTTGACTGTGTGTATTGCATTGAAAGAAGTTCATCCTGAACAGCTGGGGTTGTCCACCTCTGTGTTTACGATCATGGGAAATCTCCTCGCTAGTAAGTATTAAACGTGTGTGTGTTTGTATCTAACATTACTCAGACTGCTTTAGCTTCTGTAATTTTTTTTAAATGTATGTTTGTTTAATATTTACTGTAGAATGTACAGATTGCAGTACTTTCCAGGTCTTTTATGGCATTTGTTACTGTAATGATTGGTGTTTAGCCTTCTCGAGGCTTCATCAGTCATTTGTGTGGGCCATTAACCCCTTAAGGACCCAGCCAGTTTCACTGTAGGACCCGGCAATTTTTTGCACATCTGACCACTGTCACTTTAAGCATTAATAACTCTGGGATGCTTTTACCTCTCATTCTGATTCAGAGATTGATTGTTTTTTTTTTTCGTGACATATTCTACTTTATGGTAGTGGTAAGATTTTGTCGTTACTTGCATCATTACTTGGTGAAAAATTCCAAAATTTGATGAAAAAATTGAAAATGTTGCATTTTTTTTTTTTTTTTACTTTGAAGCTCCCTGCTAATAAGGAAAATGAATATTCCAAATTATATTTAGATTCACATATACAATATGTCTACTTTGTTTCCATCATAAAGTTGACATGTTTTTACTTTTGGAAGACATCAGAGGGCTTCAAAGTATAGCAGCAATTTTCCAATTTTTCCACAAAATTTTCAAAATCGAAATTTTTCAGGGACCAGTTCAGTTTTGAAGTTGATTTGAAGGGCTTTCATATTAGAAATACCCCATTATAAAAACTGCACCCCTCAAAGTATTCAAAATGATATTCAAAAGGTTTGTTAACCCTTTAGGTGTTTCACAGGAATAGCAGCAAATTGATGGAGAAAATTCAAAATCTTCATTTTTTACACTGGCATGTTCTTGTAGACCCAGTTATTGAATTTTTACAAGGGGTAAAAGGAGAGAAATCTTCCTAAAATGTGTAACCCAATTTCTCTTGAGTAAGGAAATACCTCATGTATGTATGTCAAGTGTTCGGCGGGCTCAGAAGAGAAGGAGCAACAGTGGGATTTTGGAGAGTGGGTTTTTCTGAAATGGTTCTTGGAGAGCATGTCACATTTAAAAAAAACACATGGCATGCTATTCTGGAAGCTACACCCCTCAAGACACGTAACAATGGGTCCAGTGAGCCTTTTGACGACTTTTCGTTAAAATTGGATGTGTAAATTTTTTTTTTCCCACTAAAATGCTGATTTTCACTCAAATACATTTTTTTTACAAGGGATAATAGGACAAAATGCCCCTTCCAAATTTGTAACCCCATCTCTTCTGAGTATGGAAATACCCCATGTGTGGACGTCAAATGCTCTGCTGGCGCACTAATATGCTCAGAAGAGGAGGAGTCACATGGCTTTTGAAAAGCAAATTTTGCTGAAATGGTTTTTGGAGGGCATGTCGCACTTAGGAAGCCCCTATGCTGCCAGAACAGCAAAAAAAATAAATAAATAAATAAAACACATGGCATACTATTTTGGAAACTACACCCCTCAAGGAACGCAACAAGCGGTACAGTGAGCCTTAACACCCCACAGGTGTTTGACGATTTTATGTTAAAGTCGGATGTTTAAATGAAGAAAAATTTTTTACTAAAATGCAGGTTTTTCCACGAATTTTACATTTTTACAAAGGATAATAGGAGAAAATGACCCCCAAAATTTGTAACCCCTTTTCTTCTGAGTATGGAAATACCCAATGTGTGGACGTCAAGTGCTCTGCTTGGCGCTCTACACTGCTCAGAAGAGGAGGAGCGCCATTGAGCTTTTGAAGACAGAATTTGGTTGGAATAGAAGTCGGGGGCCATGTGCGTTTACAAAGCCCCCCCGTGGTGCCAGAACAGTGGACCCCCCCCCACATGTGACCCCATTTTGGAAACTACACCCCTCACAGAATTTAATAAGGGATGCAGTGAGTATTTACACCCCACTGGCGTTTGACAGATCTTTAGAACAGTGGGCTGTGCAAACGAAAAATAAAATTTTTCATTTTCACGGACCACTGTTCCAAAAATCTGTCAGACACCTGTGGGGCGTAAATGCCCACTGTAGCCCTTATTACATTACATGAGGGGTGTAGTTTCCAAAATGGGGTCACATGTGGTCCATTGCTCTGGCACTATGGGGGCTTTGTAAACACACCTGGCCTTCAGTTACGGACAAATTTTCTCTTCAAAATCCCAATGGTGCTCCTTCTCTTCTGAGCATTGTAGTGCGCCAGCAGAGCACTTTACATCCACACATGGGGTATGTTCTTACTCAGAAGAAATTGGGTTACAAATTTTGAGTGGCTTTTTTCCCTTTTATCACTTGTATGTTAGTGTATGTATCACAGCATGTTAGTGTAAAAAAAATTGTAGTGCATGTTAATGTAAAAAAATTTGTAGTGCAATTTCTCCCGAGTACGGAAATACCCCATATGTGGCCCTAAACTGTTTCCTTAAAATATGACAGGGCTCCAAAGTTAGAGAGCGCCATGCGCATTTGAGGACTAAATTAGGGATTACATAGTGGTATTCTACGCCAGTGATTCCCAAACAGGGTGCCTCCAGCTGTTGCTCAACTCCCAGCATGCCTGGACAGTCAGTGGCTTTCCGGGAATGCTGAGAGTTGTTGTTTTGCAACCGGCGGAGGCTGCATTTTGGAAACACTGCCGTACAATACATTTTTCATTTTTATTGGGGGGGGGGGGGGGGCAGTGTAAGGGGCTTTATATGTAGTGTTTTACCCTTTATGTATTAGAGTAGTGTAGTGTTTTTAGGGTACATTCGCACTGGCAGAGGTTTACAGTGAGCTTCCCGCTAGAAATTTGCGCCGCAGTGAAAAATTTGCCGCAGCTCATACTTGAAGCAGGAAACTTACTATAAACCGGCCTGTGTGAATGTACCCTGTACGTTCACATTGGGGGGGGCGCAAACCGTGAGCTATTTCAAAACTACAACTCAAAGCATGTACTGACAGACCGTGCATGCTGGGAGTTGTACTTTTGCAACAGCTGGAGGCACACTGGTTGGAAAACCTTCAGTTAGGTTCTGTTACCGAACTCAGTATTTTCCAATTGGTGTGCCTAAAGCTGTTGCAAAACAACTCCCAGCATGTACTGATGCTGGGAGATGTAGTTATGCAACAGCTGGAGGTACGTAACTACAACTCCCAGCATGCCGAGACAGCTGTTTGCTGTTTGGGCATGCTGGGATTTGCAGTTTTGCAACATCTGGAGGGCTACAGTTAGAGACCAGTGCACAGTGATCTCCAAACGGTGGACCTCCAGATGTTGCAAAACTACAAATCCCAGCATGCCCAGACAGCAAACAGCTGTGTGGGCATGCTAGGAGTTGTAGTTTTGGAAGATCTAGAGTGCTACAGTATAGAGATCACTGTGCAGTGGTCTCTAAACTGTAGATCTCCAGCTGTTGCAAAACTGCAAATCCCAGCATGCCCAAACAGCTGTCTGGGCATGCTGGGAGTTGTATTTTTGCAACATCTGGAGGGCTACAGTGTAGAGACCACTGTATAGTGGTCTCAAACTGTAGCCCTCCAGATGTTTCTAGGCAACTCACCGGCTTCCGTAGGATCCAGGGAGCATCCTCTTCTGCTGCACGACATGCCGATCACCGCAGCTGATCGCGTCCCGCAGCCTCCACCGATGGGTAAGTGGACTTCGGCGCCCGATCCCTGTCGGTTTCACTGTTCGGCCCCGCCTATTGTGGGTGGGCAGAATGGGGAAAACTAAAGTTAACCCCGCCACCCCCGATCTGCTATTGGTTGTCGCTTTTGACGACCAATAGCAGGGATAGGAGGGGTGGCACCCCTGCTACCTCACTCCTATCCCTTCAGGGGGATCGTAGGTTTCTTGGTCAACCGCGATCCCACTTATACTCCGGGTCACCATAGACCTGTATGACCCGGAATAGGCGCAAATCACAAGTGTGAATTCACTTGCGATTTGCGCCGATCGTAGACATGGGGGGGGGGGGGGGTTTGATGACCCCCCTTGGCATTTGCGCGGGGTGCCTGCTGA
This sequence comes from Hyla sarda, assembly GCF_029499605.1. NCBI lineage: Eukaryota > Metazoa > Chordata > Amphibia > Anura > Hylidae > Hyla > Hyla sarda. Next base: position 293,304,268 of record NC_079191.1, read on the forward strand.
TTCACACGGACATCATGTACGTCCTGGGTCCTTAACCCCTTAAGGACTCATGACGTACCGCTACGTCATGAGTCCGCTCCCGATCTATAACGCGGGCCCGGGACCCGTTCTGCATTGATCGCGCTGCCGTGCGCTATTAACCCTTTAGACGCGGTGTTCAAAGTTGAACGCCACGTCTAAAGTGAAAGCATGCCGGTTAGCTCAGGGGGCTGTTCAGGATAGCCGCGGTGAAATCGCGGCATCCCGAACAGCTTACAGGACAGCTGGAGGGGTCCCTACCTGCCTCCTCAATGTCCGATCGCCGAATGACTGCTCAGTGCCTGAGATCCAGGCATGAGCAGTCAAGCGGCAGAATCATCGATCACTGGTTTCCTATGAGAAACCAGTGATCAATGTGAAAGGTGTGTGCAGTGTTATCGGTCCCTATGGGAGCTATAACACTGCAAAAAAAAATGGAAAAAAAACGGTGAATAAAGATCATTTAACCCCTTCCCTATTAAAATTTTGAATCACCCCTTTTCCCATAAAAAAAGTGTAAATAAAAATAAGCATATGTGGTATCGCAGCGTGCGGAAATGTCCGAATTATAAAAATATATAGTTAATTAAACCGCACGGTCAATGGCGTGCGCTCAAAAAATTTCCAAACTCAAAAATAGTGCATTTTTGGTCACTTTTTATATCAAGAAAAAATGAATAAAAAGTGATCTGAAGTTTTTAGCGGTACCATTTTTGCATTGATAGGACTTATTGATCACAGCACAAAACATGAGCCCTCATACCGCCCCATACACGGAAAAATAAAAAAGTTATAGGGGTCAGAAATGACAATTTTAAACATATTAATTTTCCTGCATGAAGTTATGATTTTTTCCAGAAGTACGACAAAATCAAACCTATATAAGTAGGGTATCATTTTAATCTTATGGACCTACAGAATAAAGATAAGGTGTCATTTTTACCAAAAAATGTACTGTGTAGAAACCGAAGCCCCCAAAAGTTACAAAATGGAATTTTTTTTTCAATTTTGTCTCACAATGATTTTTTTTTTCCGTTTCGCCATAGATTTTTGGGTAAAATGACTGATGTAATTATAAAGAAGAATTAGTGGCACACAAAATAATCCAGCATATGGATTTTTAGGTGCAAAATTCTAAGAGTTATGATTTTGTAATGGTAAGGAGGAAAAAACGAAAATGCAAAAAACGGAGAAACGCTGAGTCCTTAAGGGGTTAAGAACCAGGGTGTCAGGACGTACCGGTACGCCCGGGGTCCTGAACAGGTTAATGGAGTACTGCAGCCATAAACCTCATTGAAGTTGAAGACACGCCCCCTCCATACAGCTCTATGGGAGAGGCGGGGATGCACAAAAGCTGCATCTCTGCCTCTCCCATAGAGATACATTCCGGGACCCCGTACAGGAGATCGCGAGGGTCCCAGCATTTGGACCGCGTGTGATCAGACTTTTATACCCTATCCTGTGCATAGGGAATGAGTGTCTATTACTCCTGATCTCCTTTAATGTTTTCACTTAGCCACACATCACCTGATTACACAAGTGTTCGCTCATTTGTTAGCAGAGTGTTGGTCATTTACTCCTTGTTTGGGCTAATAAAGTTAACCTAAATAGTTACCAAAATTTTTCGTGTGAACCTAGCCTTAATCTTAGTAACAGTAAAAATAGTAACATAATTTATAAGGCTGAAAAAAGACATGCAACCATTAATTTCAGCCTATTACCCTGCAGCGTTGACTCAGACAAAAGCAAAACAAAAACCCCATGCAGTAGAAACCAAAATTCCTCCTCAACTCTGGCAATCAGAATGAATCCTTGGATAACTGGCCTTTCTTTAGAATCTTGTAACTGTTAATATTATTATACTCTATCAATGCATCCAGGCCCCTTTAAAAAGTCTGGTAGAGACCATTGCAGAGTCCTACTGCTCTTACCTCTTATTTTTTTTTCTCCCCCTGCTGGAGATGTATTGGATGACTTCTTGTTACAGTTACTTTTATTACTTTTAAAACTTTAAAGGCTATGTCTCATTAGAGCTACAGCAAAAGTCTGTTGGTCTTTGTGGGTGCAACTCCCAGTACCTAATTAAACCGAAAATTTCACCCTACTGCTTTTTCATGCCTCCATGCTGCTTCTGCTTTTTAGGCTGTGTATAGTGACACACAAGTTTGGACCACAGCTATTAGGCTTCAGCCACCAGCACCTGAAGAGTTAAAAACGACAAATAATTGTGTACAAGTTATATAATGACAAGAAATAGTGCTGTTCCTCATGTACACACAGGACAGCTTATCTTGAAAAGTGACATGAAAAGACAAGCACACTTTAAAGGAAATCGATCACCAGGATTAGGCCTGGGTTTCTTTTGTGTCTTGCGTTTTAAGCTGCAGTGCAGTTGTCCTCCTCATTTTGTGCATCCAGTTTATTCATGAATTACTGATCTTCCTGTCCATCTGCTGATCCACAGATTTTTGGATATTTGAGTATAGTGTCTATAGGCAGAATTCCAGCAGTAGTTCATAAATATTCTGGACTACACACCTTGCATATATCATTGGCAGGACTAGTGCACTCTGCAAACAAAGTAACCTAGCACTGCCACTATGCTATGCTGCCTTCAGGCAGTGCAGCAGTTTCCCTTTTAACCCCTTAAGGACCAGGGTTTTTTCCATTTTTGCATTTTCGTTTTTTGCTCCTTGCTTTAAAAAATCATAACTCTTTCAATTTTGCACCTAAAAATCCATATGATGGCTTATTTTTTGCGCCACCAATTCTACTTTGTAATGACGTCAGTCATTGTGCCCAAAAATCTACGGTGAAACGAAAAAAAAAATCATTGTGCGACAAAATTGAAGAAAAAACGCTGTTTTGTAACTTTTGGGAGCTTCCGTCTTTACGTAGTAAATTTTTCTGTATAAATGACACCTGATATTTATTCTGTAGGTCCATACGGTTAAAATAATACCCTACTTATATAGGTTTGATTTTGTCATACTTCTGGAAGAAATCATAACTTCATGCAGGAAAATTAATACGTTTAAAATTGTCATTTCTGACCCCTATAACTTTTTTATTTTTCTGTGTATGGGGCGGTATGAGGGCTCATTTTTTGTGCTGTGATCTGAAGTTTTTAACGGTACCATTTTTGCATTGATAGGACTTATTGATCAAAAATGCACTATGGAATTTTTTTGCGAGCACGCCATTGACCGTGCGGTTTAATTAACGATATATTTTTTATAATTCGGACTTTTCCGCACGCGGCGATACCATATATGTTTATTTTTATAAAAATTTTTTTTTTTTTTTTTTTTTTTTTTAATGGGAAAAGGGGGGTGATTCAAACTTTTATTAGGGAAGGGGTTAAATGATATTCACTTTTTTTTGCAGGGTTATAGCTCCCATAGGGACCTATAACACTGCACACACTGATCTTTATCATTGATCACTGGTTTCTCATAAGAAACCAGTGATCAATGATTCTGCCGCTTGACTGCTCATGCCTGGATCTCGGGCACTGAGCAGTCATTTGGCGATCGGACAGCGAGGAGGCAGGTAGGGACCCTCCTGCTGTCCTGTAAGCTGTTCGGATGCCGCGATTTCGCCGCGGCTATCCCGAACAGCCCACTGAGCTAACCGGCATGCTTTCAGTTTCACTTTAGACGCAGCGTTCAACTTTGAACGCCGCGTCTAAAGGGTTAATAGCGATCAATGCCGTGCGCTATTAGCCACGGGTCCCGGCTGTTGTTAGAGGCCGGGCCCGACCCGCTTGTGGCCCCGCGTTATAGATCGGGAGCGGACACATGACGTTCCAGTATGTCATGTGTCCTTAACCCCTTAACGACGCAGGACGTATATTTACGTCCTGCGCCGGCTCCCGCGATATGAAGCGGCGCGATCCCGCATCATATCGCGTGGGTCCCGGCGCTAATAAACGGCCGGGACCCGCGGCTAATACCACACATCGCCGATCGCGGCGATGTGCGGTATTAACCCTTTAGAAGCGGCGGTCAAAGCTGACCGCCGCTTCTAAAGTGAAAGTGAAAGTGACCCGGCTGCTCAGTCGGGCTGTTCGGGACCGCCGCGGTGAAATCGCGGCGTCCCGAACAGCTGATCGGACACCGGGAGGGCTCTTACCTGCCTCCCCGGTGTCCGATCGACGAATGACTGCTCCGTGCCTGAGATCCAGGCAGGAGCAGTCAAGCGCCGATAATGCTGATCACAGGCGTGTTAATACACGCCTGTGATCAGGATGAGAGATCAGTGTGTGCAGTGTTATAGGTCCCTATGGGACCTATAACACTGCAAAAAAAATGTTAAAAAAAAGTGTTAATAAAGGTCATTTAACCCCTTCCCTAATAAGTTTGAATCACCCCCCTTTTCCCATAAAAAAAATAAAACAGTGTAGAAAAAATAAAAAATAAACATATGTGGTATCGCCGCGTGCGTAAATGTCCGAACTATAAAAATATATCATTAATTAAGCCGTACGGTCAATGGCGTACGCGCAAAAAAATTCCAAAGTCCAAAAAAGCGTATTTTGGTCACTTTTTATATCATTAAAAAATGAATAAAAAGTGATCAAAAAGTCCGATCAAAACAAAAATCATACCGATAAAAACTTCAGATCACGGCGCAAAAAATGAGTCCTCATACCACCCCATACATGGAAAAATAAAAAAGTTATAGGGGTCAGAAGATGACATTTTTAAACGTATAAATTTTCCTGCATGTAGTTATGATTTTTTCCAGAAGTGCGACAAAATCAAACCTATATAAGTAGGGTATCATTTTAACCGTATGGACCTACAGAATAATGATAAGGTGTAATTTTTACCGAAATATGCACTGCGTAGAAACGAAAGCCCCCAAAAGTTACAAAATGGCGTTTTTTTTTCGATTTTGTCGCACAATGATTTTTTTTTCCGTTTCGCCGTGCATTTTTGGGTAAAATGACTAATGTCACTGCAAAGTAGAATTGGCGACGCAAAAAATAAGCCATAATATGGATTTTTAGGTGGAAAATTGAAAGGGTTATGATTTTTAAAAGGTAAGGAGGAAAAAACGAAAGTGCAAAAACGGAAAAACCCTGAGTCCTTAAGGGGTTAAGGGGTTAAAGGGGTACTCTGGTGGAAAACCGTTTTTTTTTCTCTAATCAACTGGTGCCAGAAAGTTAAACAAAATTGTAAATGACTTCTATATAAAATTCATAAAGGGTACCTCTCATCAAAAAAACTTTTGATATTATAGATAATGTATGCAGAATAACTTTACAACTGCATGTTATTAAAAAATATGCTTCTTTCTATTTAATTTTGAAATGACCACTAGGGGTCTCCCTACCAGTCCTGGCAGCAAGCATTTCAGACTCATGCTGGAGTCCTAAACACTACGAGCTGCCAGTCTGCTTTGTTCACAAAGGAGAGCACTCAGAGCTGCCAGCCTGCTTTGTTCACAGCCTGTTTGGCTGTGAACAAAGCAGGCTGGCAGCTCTGAGTGTTTAGGACTCCAGTCCTGTCAGCAAGCATTTCTGACTCATGCTAATCAGGAAAAATACAATAGAAAGAAGCATATTTTTCATTAACATACTATTGGAAAGTTATTCAACATTCATTAATCTAAAATATATAAAAAATTTATTTGATGAGAGGTACCCTATAATCCTTTATAGTACTTCCAGTACTAATCAGCTGCTGTATACTACAGAGGAAGTTGTATAATTATTTTCTGCCTGACCACAGTGCTCTCTGCTGACACCCCTGTCAGTGTCGGGAACTGTCCAGAGGTTTGCTCTGGGGATTTGTTCCTACTCTGGACAGTTTTTGACAAGGACAGAGGTGTCAACAGAGAGTACTGTGGTCAGACATAAAAACTATTCAAATTCCTCTGTAGTATACAACAGCTGAGAAGTATTGAAAGGATTAGGATTTTTAAATGGAAGTAATTTACAAATCTGTTTAACTTTTTGGCACCAGTTGATCAAAAAACATTTTTAGTTTTCCACCGTAATATCACTTTAACCCCTTGTGGACCGAGCCCATTTTGACCCTAAGGACCAGAGCATTTTTTTGCAATTCTGACCACTGTCACTTTGAGCATTAATAACTCTGGGATGTATTGGCATTTACCTTTCATTCTCATTCAGAGTTTGTTTTTTCATGACACATTCTACTTTAACATAGTGGTATATTTTCGTCGTTATTTGTATCCTTTTTTGGTGAAATTTTTTTTAGCATTTTTCTAACTTTGAAACTTTCTGCTTGTAAGGAAAATGGATATTCCAAATTAATTATATATTGATTCACAAATACATTGTCTACTTTATGTTGACATCATAAAGTTGACATGTTCTTACTTTTTGAAGACATTACAGGGCTTCAAATTATAGCAGCAATTTTCAAAATTTTTACGAAAATTTCAAAATCTGAATTTTTCAGGGACCAGTTAAGTTTGAAGTGGATTTGAGGAGACTTTCTGTGAGAAACACCCCATAAATGACCCCATTATAGAAACTACACCCCCCAAAGTATTCAAAATGACATTCAGAAAGTTTAACCCTTTAGGTGTTTCACAAGAATAGCAGCAAAGTGGAAGAGAAAAATCAAAATCTGCATTGCCTCCAGCTGTTGCAAGACTACAACTCCCAGCATGCATGATCTTTCATTGCATGCTGGGAGTTATAGTTTTTCAACAACAGGAGGCACACTGGTTGGGAAACCGATTGGCCAGTCGCAGGGTATAGGAAGAGGTGGCACCCTGCCACCTCTCTCCTATCCTCTAAGATGATCGGGGCTGTCTTTGACAGCTCCGATCATCCCTATATTCCGGGCTATTGGGTCATCAGAGACCCGATCAGCCTGGAATAAACCGCAAGTCGCCGATCGCAGACATGGGACCCGCCGTTAATGGCGGACATCCGCGATCACGCTGATGTCTGCCATTAACCCCTCAGATGCTGTGATCAATACAGATCACGGCATCTGCAGCAGTGCGGTACTTTGAATGGATGATCGGATCACCCGCAGAGCTGCTGCGGGGATCCTATCATCCAGCATGGCGGCCGGAGGTCCCATCACCTTGCTCCGGCCGTCTCCCGGGGTCTTCTGCTCTGGTCTGAGATCGAGCAGACCAGAGCAGATCATCACCGATAATACTGATCAGTGCTATGTCCTATACATAGCACTGAACAGTATTAGCAATCAACTGATTGCAATGAATAGTCCCCTATGGGGACATAAAAAGTGTAAAGAAAAAAAAAATTACAAAAATTAAAGTAACAAAATGTAAAATAAAAATAAAACTATTTGAAAAGTCCCCTCCCCCAATAAAGTAAAACGTCAGTTTTTCCCATTTTACCCACAAAAAAGCATTAAAAAAATTAATACACATATTTGGTATCGCCGCGTGTGTAAAAGTCTGAGCTATTAAAATATATTGTTAGTTATCCCGTACGGTGAACGGCGTAAACGTAAAAAAATGTTAAATGTCCAAAATTGCTGCTTTTTTGTGTCACATTTTATTCCAAAAAAATTTATAAAAAAATTAATAAAAAGGAACCTAAGCAAAAGTGGTACTGATAAAAACTACAGATCATGGCGCAAAAAATGAGCCCTCATATCGACCCATATACGGAAAATTTTGAAAGTTATAGATGGTCAAAATAGGGCAATTTCAAACATACAAATTGTTAAAATGGTTTGAGATTTTTTTTTAAAGCGGTACAATTATAGAAAAGCATATAACATGGGTATCATTTTACTCGTATTGACCCACAGAATAAAGAAAACATGTAATTTTTACCGGAAAGTGTACAGCGTGAAAACGAAACCTTCCAAAATTTACTAAATTGCGGTTTTCTTTTCAATTTTCCCACATAAATAATATATGGTTGCGCCGTACATTTTATGGTAAAATAAGGGATGTTATTACAAAATACAATTGGTGACGCAAAAAACAAGCCCTCATATGGGTCTGTGGATGGAAATATGAGTTATGATTTTTAGAAGGCGAGGAGGAAAAAACGAAAATGCAAAAATAAAATTGGTCTGGTCCTTAACCTCTTAAGGACCAGGCCCATTTTGGCATTAAGTACCAGGGAGCAAGGGTGTACCTGTACGCCCTTCGTCCCCAACAGGTTAAGAGAGCATGTGATGCAGCTTGCTGTTGTGAAAAAAAGTTCAGAACTTTTGCATCAGGTTCCATGAGTCTTAGGCCCCTAAGGTGCTCACTGTCTCGCTGTGCTTCTCAGCAACTGTGCGCCCTATCATCTAAAGCAGACAACACCTTAAATTGGTTATCCAGTATTAGTAAAACATTGGTGCATTCTTCCAGACATTGCACCACTTTTTGTACGCAGTTGTGTGTGACATTGTAGCTCAGTTACATTGAAGTGTATAAAACAACGTTAAATACCATACAGCCTGATGACAGGTGTGGTGCTGTTTTTTTATAGAAATCGTTTGGGTTTCTAATCCTGGATAATCCTTTTAAATGGGCACTGTAATTTACAAAACATTTGATACATTATAAAATATGCGAAAACAATGTTTTGCTATTTCTTTTAACTGGCTTTTTCAGTATGAAATACAGAAAATATTCTAAGTGGCCACTAGGGGTCTCCCTGCCTCCTTGGGACACATACCAGTCCTGCAGTGTCCAGTGGTAATCGACATGTCATGGACACCATGAGTGATTGACAGTGCTGTGGACAGGTCCAGAGCTGCTGTGCTTGCTTACGGCCATCTGTGAGTCAGAGCAGAGTGAGGGAGGAGGGGGGGGGGGGGGTCGAGTCATCACAGCGAGGAGAAGAGAGGGACATGCCTCTGTATGGACAGAAACCATACTGAACAATGATGGCAAGTAAATAAAGATAATTCTGAGAGAAATATAGGTCGTAGACACATATTTGATCTACATGATTAGGAAGTGGTTACTGAGCAACATATAACAGGTGTTTTTTTTGGGGGGGGGGTGGGGGCGAGGGGGTTGAAAGGTATGCTTTAAGGTTTTATTACTAAGGAATGAAAATGTAGTATCTTGTTTTTACTGACTTTTTTTATTTATTTTCCCTACTCTTCCCGCCCCCTTCTGAGGTCCCTGGTTTAATAGTGAGACACTTCAGGATGCTGAATTAGAGCTGCAACAGTTGTTAAAAGCAGTGACTGAAAATTGTACCTGTGAAGAGTTTCATGCAATATTGAAATGTATTTTTTACAAACTTGAAGTAAGCAACTTGTGGAAAAAGAATTACAAGGTTGGTGATATTTATTTACCTTCTGATCTTTAAAAGCAGTGGAAATTTACCCTATGTCCGTTAATCTAATATAACTGTTTGTTTTTGGTGTTTTTTTTTTTTTTTTTTTTTTTTAATCACTTTAGCAATGCATGTGAATAATTGCTGCTGTGAGAATGGCTTTGCTTATGGGAATAGTGTTTTGCCATACAAGTTGTGATAACTAAAATGTATCTGATGGTCTAATATAGTGGAGCGATATGACCAAGTAGTTCTAGGGTAGTGTGTCCTTTTTGATCCTTTAGGATAAGGGGGGGGGGGTCTACTATAATCCTTAATAGTAAATCAAGCAGCCTTATTGCCAGCTGATGCACATGCCCTATCCAACTGATACACTCAGTAGACTATAAAAGGAGTGAATCAGTTGGATCTGTAGTAAAAAATTGCATGTTGTATTATTTCTGGTCAGTATGATTACAAAATGTATGCTGTTTTTGTTATGTTACTGCTTGAAATCATAAAGTCCTACTTAAAGGAGTACTCCGGTGAAAACCTTTTTTTCTTTTAAATCAACTGGTGACAGAGTTAAACATATTTGTAAATTCTATTAAAAAAATCTTAATCCTTCGAGTGCTTATTAGCTGCTGAATGCTGCAGAGGAAATTCCTTTCTTTTTGGAACACTGATGACATCACGAGCACAGTGCTCTTTGCTGACATCTCCATTTTAGCAACCATGCATAGCAGATGTATGCTAAGGGCAGCATGGTGGCTCAGTGGTTAGCACTGCTGCCTTGCAGTACTGGGGACTTGGGTTCAAATCCCACTAAGGACAATAATAAATAAAGCGTTATTATTATAATAACGTCAGCAGAGAGAACTGTGCTCGTGATTTCTTGGGGACTTGGGTTCAAATCCCACTAAGGACAATAATAAATAAAGCGTTATTATTATAATAACGTCAGCAGAGAGAACTGTGCTCGTGATTTCTTGGGGACTTGGGTTCAAATCCCACTAAGGACAATAATAAATAAAGCGTTATTATTATAATAACGTCAGCAGAGAGAACTGTGCTCGTGATTTCTTCCAAAAAGAAAAGAATTTCCTCTGTAGTATTCAGCAGCTAATAAGTACAGGAAGGATTAAGATTTTTTTAATAGAAGTAATTTACAAATATGTTTAACTTTCTGCCACCAGTTTATTTAAAAGAAAAAAGGTTTTCACCGGAGTACCCCTTTAACACCTTCCCTCTGAAGGATGTACATGTATGTCTTACATACGTTGGGGGCCTATGGAACAAGCTCTAAAATATGTTACAGCTCATACTTGCTGGTCACGTAACATCTCAGAAAAACCCCATCAACCCATTATTGGAATTGTGTGCAAAATTGCACATTTTATGTTAAAATGAATGATACTATTTAAAAAGAGCAATTGGCCCCCACAAAAAAACAAGCCAAAGTGGCTTCTAATACCTGTGAAGGAAAGAAAACCGAAAAGGCAAAAACACAAATTGGCATAATGGTTTAGGGGTAACTCGTATACCTACTCAGTCAGGGTATTTATTTTGCTCAATAGCCAAGGTTCAAAACTGCCTAAGGCTGGGTTCACACTTCGTTTTCTACTTACGGTTCTCGTATACGGCTGGGAGGAGGGGTGGGCGGGACTTAATCGCGGCGCCCTCACTCAGCCGTATAGGGGAACCGTATTTAATGCATGTCTATGTGCCGACCGGAGTGAACCACAGCCTCCGGTTGGCTGTGTTTTTGGCCGTATGCGGTTTCCGAAAACGCAGCCGACCGTTGAAAACCATGCAGTATCTTATGTTAAACTCTTTCACCTGTAAAAATATGCACCAACCTTGATACAATTAGCACAAAAGGACCTAAATTTAAATTCACTTTATTTACAACTGACCACAACAGTGGTCACTTATACCCTAAGTTTACCATCCACTAATCACTTGAAATTAAAAAATAGCTTTTATTACTGTGCCTAATATTAAAAACCCAACAGGTAGTCTGTCTGTGCTCAATAATTCATGAAGCATGTAACTACATGCCACTAATAAGTGAATTGTGGCTGCAGTCTGCAAATTGTGTTATGAGAGACCTGTTGTAATTTTAACCCCCCCCCCCGACATTTCACCACCAACAGGTGGCTTTCTCAAGGGTTTTAGGGCAAATGGCCCATAGCAAATGTTGCATGTTGAGGAACCAATAAAACTCCGCTTTGATAGGATGCAGAGTCTCCTTTTGATGCTGTGACCTTAGACTTTTCTGGAGCTGGATGGATAGAGGGAGAGAGAAAGAAACCTAGAGAGATCCATATATTCAGGTACTAAGTTACATTAGGTAATAAGGGACTGGTGCAAGGCAAATGTTGTGCCGATCTTCACCAAAGTGGGCTCTAGGTCTTCCTCAGGTAACAATAGACCAGTAAGCTTAACATTCATTGTAGGAAGACTATTTGAGGGATCATAAGGGACTACATACAAGAGTGTTATATGTGATGGCGAGAGTGATTTTACGGAGGACAGTAAATCTAATTTTCTTTTATAAAGAGTTGAGTAGAATCCTAGATAGGAGGTGTCTGCTAAGTGTTTTTGGACTTTGCAAAACTATTTATAAATGTTGCTCATTGAGGCCTGGTGGGTAAATTAAGGTATACAGGTTTAGAACATTGTTTACAACTGAATTGAAAACTGACTAAATGACTGTACCCAGAGAATTGTGGTCAATAATTCCTACTCTAGTCTACACTCTAAATTGTGAACCCAAGTTTCAATACTTGGCCTGCTTTTAACTTATTTAGTGAAAATATAGAGTATGGGATTAACACTGCTGTTCCTATCTTTGGAGATGACACCAAGCTTTATAGCACAATGCAGTCCAGAAAGACGTGCATAAGCTACAAGCTGACTTGGACAGACTAAGTGTTTGGTCATCCACTTGGCACTTGAGTGTCAATGTGGATAAATGTAAAGTTAATCTTGGTACTAATAACCTGCGTATATGTCCTAGGGGGAGTAAAACTTGGAGAGTCACTGGTAGAGAAGGATCTGGGTGTATTTTTTGGATCATAGACTACAGAACAGCATACAACGTCAAGTAGCTGCTACTAAGCCAGTAGGATATTGTCATGTATCAAGAGGCATGGACTCGTGGGACAGGGATTATTACTGCTTTATAAAACATTTGTGCAGCTTCATCTTGAAAATGTTCAGTTCTGGCCATCCATTCATAGAACGAATGCCCTGGAACTAGAAAATTGAAATTAATAAATTTTGTTTTTAATCGTCCAACTCCCAACACAGAATAACCAAAGCCACGCTCTCCCAGCCTTAACTGGATGGAGGTCTGGCTTTTCCTGACGAGTATGCTTACAACCTAACCACGTTGGCCTCCCGTGTCTTGGATTGCTTTCACTTTGCACTTATTAAACTATAGGTACGTCTGGAATCGTCAATCTCTCCACTCGCCCTCACATGGACCAGACTGACTGCCTCTGCCCTCCCCTTCGTTACCCAAAAGGTCCTGCAGACATGTCAACTTCACCTCTCGAAGACACGTTTACTTAAACCCCTTGGTTGGTAATGCTGACTTTGCTCCGGGATCCTCCTATCAATGTTTTCTGACCGCCTCACCAAATGCCCCTTTCCCCTTCTCTTGTGTCCTCCATGCATACGTCAAAAAGCACCTAGAAATGGATGGCAACAAAGCGCTGTAGAGTTCTGAAGTGGCCAGCATTGAGTCCAGATCTAAATCTCATTGAACGCCTGTGGAGAGATTTTAAAATTGCTGTTGGGATCAGTTTGCAGACCTGGATCAGTTTGCAAAGGAAGAGTGGTCCAATAGTCCGGCTGAGAGGTGTAAGAAGCTTATTTATGGTTTTAAGAAGCGACTGATTTCAGTTATTTTTTTTCCAAAGGGTGTGCAACCAAATATTAAGTTAAGGGTGACAATAATTTTGTCCAGACCATTTTTGGTGTTTGGTGTTTGGTGTGACATTATGTTCAATTTGCTTTTTTTCCTCCCCTTTTTAGTTTAGTGCCAATACACACACAGGGAATAAACGTGTATAGCATAACATGTGTTACTGCAATCCTTTTCTGTGAGAAATACTTATCTTGAAAAATTCCAGGGGTGCCAACATTTATGGCCATAACTGTATAAATACTGTAAGTATTCCTCCTTGGGGATAGCTCCGGGATCGTCCTGGACACTGCCACGGGACAAGTTTGCACTCAATAAACCCCCAGACGACGGTTATTCATGCAAGCCTGGCACCTTGCCAGCTTTATTTAGACAGGTTGCAGGGGAAAAAACAAACCTAACACAGGAACAAAATAAAATCCTAGACCGTCTGGTCACTGACTACGCATATCAGCATTCCCTGACTGCTAACTGGTGAGCTACCCTCAGCCAGTTAAACATGTGACTCCTGCAACCTGTTACTCACAGATTCACACCACTTCTTGGACTACTCAACGATTCCAGCTGTGTGCTTCCTCAACAGGGTCAGAGTGTCTCCCCCTACAGCAACATGCTGTTTCCCAGGGAGAGCACAGATTAGACTGTCTCTCCATCTTTTATATACACCTCCCTTCCCTGCTGCCTCATTAGTTAAGAAGCAGGTGAGAGATTCTAAAGCGTGAGCAAAGGAAATACACCCTTTCCTTGCCACCTTATCACAATACATATATAACTTATGGAGGGATTAAAGGGTGCTGTTGTGGTGATTCACAAAAACTGAATTATCAGTAAGTTATAATTTTCACTTCATGTACAGCAGTACACATGAGACATACCAGGTAAACTATGTCTTGGGAGGGACTACAGCTTGCAGCACTTTCCATCCAAACGCCATATCTTGAGACGAGGCTACATTAAACTTAATATGTTTTAATCTCTTCAGGACGCAGGGCGTATGCATACATCCTGAGTCCTTAAGGACGTACAGGTATGATTGTGGGAATTCTGGTCCCCGCCGCTAGCCGGTCAGGGACCTGATCGAGATGCCTGCCGAAATCGTTCGGCAGGCATCCCGACACATCGCCTGAGACCCCCCCTCCTTCCCATGTCGGCGATTGCAGCAAATCGCTGGTCAATTCAGACTGGCGATCTGCGGCTATTCTGGGTCATACGGGTCTCTGGTGACTTGGAAAATAAGGGGAATATGGGGTGCAAGACACCCCTGAATGGATAGGAGTGAGGTGGCAGGGGTGCCACCCCTCCTATCCCTGCTATTGGTCGGTCAGAAGCAACCGACCAATAGCAGAGGAGGGGGGGGGGGTGTTTAAAGTTCGGTTCCCCCGTTCTGCCCACCCACGTTAGTCAGGGCAGAACAGGGGAATTGTGGTGTGACTGGCGGTGGAGGTCCCTTACCGGCGGCAGGCGACGATCCTGCTGACTACAGAATCCGGTGAGTTGCCTAGCAACATCTGGATGGCTACAATTTGGAGACCACTATACAGTGGTCCCTAAACTGTAGCCCTCCAGATGTTGCAAAACTAAAACTCCCAGCATGCCTAGACAGCTGTTTGCTGTGTGGGCATGCTGGGATTTGTAGTTTTGCAATATTTGGAGGGCTACAGTTTGGAGATCACTGTGCAGTGGCCTCTAAACCATGGCCCTCTAAATCTTGCAGAACTACAACTCCCAGCATGCACGAACAGCAAACGGCTGTCTCGCCATGCTGGGAGTTGTTAGTTGGTACCTCCAGCTGTTGCATATCTACATCTCCCAGTATGCCCTTCGATGAATACATGCTGGGATTTGTAGTTTTGCAACAGCTTGAGACACTCAGGTTCTGTTACCTAACTCAGTATTTTCCAACCAACCTGAAGGGGCTTTTTCACCTTTTACCCCTTATGAAAAGGAAAAGTTGGGGTCTACACCAGTCAGTGTAAAAAAAATAAGAAAAAATACTTTTTATTTTCACAAGACGTAAAAGGAAAAAGACCCTGCACGATGTACATTTGAGGCCTAAATTGGTGATTTGCACAATGGTTCTGACCTAAACACAAAAATATAAATACCAACGTGTGACCCCATTTTGGAAATACCCCTCACGCAACATAATAAGGGGTATAGTGAGCCTTAATACCCCACAGGTGTTTGACGAATTTTCGTTAAAGTTGGATGGGAAAATGGGGAAAAAAAATGTTTTAACAAAAATGCTGGTGTTACCCTAAATTTTTCATTTTCACAAGGGAAAATAGCAAAAAAGCCTCCCCAAAGTTTGTAACCCCAGTTCTTCTGAGTAAGAACATACCCAATATGTGGATATAAAGTGCTCTGTGGGTGAACTACAGTGCTCAGAACAGAAGGAGCGCCGTTGGGCTTTTGTTGAAAATTTGTCCGGAATTGAAGACCACGTGTGTTTACAAAGCCCCCATAGTGCCAGAACAATGGAACCCCCACCACGTGACCCCATTTTGGAAACTGCATCCTCACGTAATGTAATAAGGGGTACAGTGAGCATTTATGCCCCACAGGTGTCTGACAGATTTTTTTTAAACAGTGGTCGGTGAAAATGAAATATAAGTTTTCATTTGCACAGCCCACTGTTCCAAAGATCTGTCAAACGTCAGTGGGGAGTAAATGCTCACTGCACTTTTTATTAAATTCTGTGAGGGTTGTAGTTTCCAAAATGGGGTCATATGTGGTAGGGTTCCACTGTTCTGGCACCACGGGGGGGGGGGGGGGGGGGGGCTTTGTAGAGAGCAGCCCCCTTTAGATAGCAGCAGGGCCCCCCCCTTTAGATAGCAGCAGGGCCCCCCCTTTAGATAGCAGCAGGGCCCCTCCTTTAGATAGCAGCAGGGCCCCCCCCTTTAGATAGCAGCAGGGCCCCCCCCCTTTAGATAGCAGCAGGGCCCCCCTTTAGACAGCAGCAGGGCGCCCCCCCCCTCTTTGGACAGCAGCAGGGCGCCCCCCCCTCTTTGGACAGCAGCAGGCCCCCCCCTTCTTTGGACAGCAGCAGGGCACCCCCCTTCTTTGGACAGCAGCTGGGCGCCCCCCCCCCCCTTTGGACAGCAGCAGGGCCCAAATGCAGGGCCCAATTTATTCTGTAGGTCCATACGATTAAAATGATACCTAACATATTTTGATATTGTACGAAAATTAGCATGTTTAAAAATGTCCTTTTACGACCTCTCTAACTTCTTTATTTTTCCGTATACAGGGATGTGTGAGGGCTAAATTTTTTTGCGCCTGTGATCTCTAGTTTTTATCGTGGCCATTTTTGTTTTGATGGGACTTTTTGATCGCATATTATTCAATATATGATGTGATCAAAAATCTGTATTTTTGTTTGGTATTTTTATGTTTACGTAGTTTACCGTGTGGAATTATAAACATTATATTTTAACCCCTTAAGGACCGGGGTTTTTTCCGTTTTTGCACTTTCGTTTTTTGCTCCTTGCCTTTAAAAAATCATAACTCTTTCAATTTTGCACCTAAAAATCCATATGATTGCTTATTTTTTGCGCCACCAATTCTACTTTGTAATGATGTCAGTCATTTTGGCTAAAAATCTACTTAGAAACGGAAAAACATTTTTTTCTAACTTTTGGGGGCTTCCGCTTTTACGTAGTACATTTTTCGGTAAAAATTACACCTTATCTTTATTCTGTAGGTCCATACGATTAAAATGATACCCTACTTATATAGGTTTGATTTTGTCGTACTTCTGAAAAAAAATCATAACTACATGCAGGAAAATTAATACATTTAAAATTGTCATCTTCTGACCCATATAACTTTTTTATTTTTCCGTGTATGGGGCGGTATGAGGGCTAATTTTTTGCGCCGTGATCTGAAGTTTTTAACGGTACCATTTTTGTTAATAGTTTGGACATTTACGCACGCAAAATGTGTATTTATTTTTTTGTAAAATAGGAAAATAAGGGGGATTTGTTTTTTTTTTTTGTTAGGGGAGGGCAAATATAGATAGATATAGGTGTGTGTGTGTATATATATATATATATATATATATATATATATATATATATATATATACACACACACAGCGTTATACACAGCACACTAATTATATATATATATATATATATATATATATATAAAATATATATATATATATATATATATATATATATATATATATATATATATATATATATATATATATATGTGTGCTGTGTATAAAGCTGTATATATACATCTCTGCTTCCCTGTATGAACCCCGTGCATCTCTGCTTCCCTGTATGGACCCCGTGCATTTCTGCTTCCATTTATCAACCCCGTGCATTTCTATGTCCCCTTTATGGGGCTCATGAAAAAGCGGAAACCAGCCCGAGCAGTTCACAGCACCCCCCACCGCCCCCTTGCAGCCCGAGGAAACCTGCTTTATACACAGCACACTAACATAACTTAGCCCTGGTTGGGATACACTGGCATACACATACAAGGGACTACAACTCCCAGCATGTGTCAGACAGGGACACATACAAGGAACTACAACTCCCAGTATACACACACCTACCTACCTAACAGTTACTACAACTCCCACTACACACACACCTACTTAACGGGGACTACAACTCCCAGCATACACACACCTAACGGGGACTACAACTCCCAGCATACACACACCCCTAACAGGTACTACAACTCCCAGCATACATACACACACCCCTAACAGGGACTACAACTCCCAGCATACATACACACACCTAACGGGGACTACAACTCCCAGCATACAAACATCTAAAAGGGACTAAAACTCCCAGCATACACACATACATAACAGGGGCTACAACTCCCAGCATACACACACACACCTCTAACGGACTAAAACTCGCAGCATACATACACACATAACAGGGATCGCCCCCCCCCCCCCCCCCTCCTCCTCACATAGAAATCATCCCCAAGCAGAGATTTATTCCCAGTCCCTGCAGTGTATGAATCCACAGCACGTGTACAGTAAACACAGTCAGAGTTCAGGCAGGGGAGATGAGGAACAGTGCTCTGGCTTCCTCTCTCCCCCTGCTCTGGCTTTCCGTGGAGATCTTCGTCCTCAGCTCGGGGAGAGGATGGAGGGGGCGTGTACTTCTCTCAGTGGAGATCTGCGTCCTCAGCTCGGGGAGAGGAGGGAGGGGATGTGTACTTCCTCTCTCCCCTTGCTCTGCTCTCCCCCAGCTCTAGCTTCGGAAATCTTCAGAGAGCTAGGGGAGGAGCGGACACAAGAATTGACGGGGGCGCAAAAATCCACCTCACACCGGCCCTCCCCTGTACTCCACCTGTATGCGTGCTCCAGAAAGGGAGCGCAGCATACAGGAAGAAGGGCGGATGCTGGCCCGGACAGGCTTCTGATGACTTTGCGCCTGCCGGGCCACGCCCACTTCCTGCACTCGTATACTGCTTAACACTGAGCTACCGAAGATGCTATGAAAAAGGTATATACATGGGGTTTTAAACAAAAATAAATACAGGGATAGAGAGAGTCAGAGTCAGGGACAGATGAGGAGGGGGATTAGGGAAAGTTTAGTTTATGATAGGTGCTCTTTAAGGGTATACTGTAAAGTATTGTGAGCATTTTGAGTGCATTTGTGTATTTATTTTTTTTCCCTCTTTCTGTCTGGGAGGATTACAGGTGGAGAGAGGGTGGAGTAACTAAATAATTAGCAGCTGATAAATTGCAGCTGTTTACAACCAGCTAGCCCTTGCATTCACTTCCAGGTGCTTTTTGGTAACTATAAAACCAAGTATATCTAGTGATTGTCTGAGCTAGTGATTGTGTGTCTGTATACAAGTGAGTGAGTATAAAAGTGAGGGGACTTAAAATTAAGGGACTTTACATTCAGGAAGTTTAAATTGAAATATTAGATTTTTTTTTTCTTTTCTGTTAATTTTTGCTATCCCCTAATCTAGTATGACCTACATGTTGGAAAAGGCAGTCCAGTGTGCATCTTGCACAATGTATGCAATCCTTGAATAGCAGTTTGAGGGTGCATATTGTTGTGCGAGATGTGTGCAAGTTGTTCATTTGGAAGCCCAGATCCTGGATCTAGAGGAGCAACTAGCAACACTGAGATGCATTGACAACCCGGAGAGGAGTCTCCGGCTCACTGAGCAAGTACTCTCTGGGGTAGAGGTGGGGGAGGATAGTGGGACGGAGGTGCAGGACAGTCAGGCAGTTAGCTGGGTTACAGTTAGATAATTGGGTAGAGGGGAAAAATGTCAGGGAGGCTAGTCCTGAACTGGCACACCCCAACAAGTTTGCCCGGTTGGCAGATGAGGGGGATGCCATTTCAGAGCTAGGTACTGCAGCGCAGAACTCTGCCTCTGACCGTCAGGGGGGTGTCTGCTCCAGTAAGGAGGGAGGGAGGAGTGCAGGGCAGGCCAGACAAGTACTGGTAGTGGGGGACTCAATTATTAGGGGGACTGACAGGGCGATCTGTCACAAAGACCGGGATTGCCGAACAGTGTGTTTTCTTCCTGGCGCTCGAATTCGGGCGGATCAGGTTGACAGGTTGCTGGGTGGGGCTGGAGAAGACCCAGCAGTCATGGTATATATTGGCACCAATGACAAAGTTGGACTTTATTCTTGTGTAGTTTCACTGTATATTAAGTGGGTCACAAGGGTCTTGTGCCCCTCATTTTACTGCATTCAGATCCTAGAGCGAGTAGAAGTAAGGCAGCGGTAAGACCTACTTAACTTTATTCAGTGTTGAAGGTAAAACACTGGACAGTAGGATCAAACGTATAACATGAGACATCAGGATGAAAACAGGAAACTCTAACGCTTCGGTCATGTGACCTTTTTTCAAATGGATAAAGTCAGATCCTATTTACTTGCAGTGTTTTTTATAGTGTCAGTATAAAGTAGTGTTCATTCAGCATTTACACCATATTTGCTCCTTTTTTGGGGGGGGCCAAGTGAACTATTGATATTTATAAAATATATACTAATAATTCAATTACATGACAAATCTTTTAAGATGTTATTTTTGTTTATTATTTGGTATTCATAGATTGTTGAATACATGATTATTTACCATGCACTTGACTTTTTTCATGCAATAAGTGATAATAATAGTGATCCGTTATCCCTTGAGCCTACAGTTACACTGATTGAGTCTGGGATACAGAATTGTAATTTCTTGTTTCCTGTTAATTTAGCAGTTTGGTATAGTCATTATTCTTTAGAAATGCAACTTTCTGTATATACAGCAGATTTTGGAATTGGGCAGTGGGGATTTTATGCCTCTTTAGGTGTTTGTGTTATACTTACATGAACATTTATTTTGGAGAGTTTTTATCCTTTTGTGTACCAATAAAGCAGGGCACTTTTCCTTGCACTTTGCTGTTAGGGGCATTCCTTTGATTTTCCTATCATTTTGTAACAAACCGTTCCATTAGACAGTTCAGCGTATTGTAATGTCATACATACATAATTAAATGTCTGCCCTACATCCTCCCAGATACAGTCATGGCCGTAAATGTTGGTACCCCTGAAATTTTTCAAGAAAATGAAGCGTTTCTCACAGAAAAGGATTGCAGTAACACGTTTTGCTATACACATGTTTATTCCCTTTGTGTGCATTGGAACTAAACTGAAAAAGGGAGGAAAAAAGCAAATTGGACATAATGTCACACCAACCTCCAAAAATGGGCTGGATAAAATTATTGGCACCCTTAACTTAATATGTGGCTGCATAACCTTTGGAAAAAATGACTGAAATCAGTCGCTTCCTAGAAGCATCAATAAGCTTCTAACACTTCTCTGCCAGAATTTTGGACCACTCTTCCTATGCAAACTGCTCCAGGTCTCTCTTATTGGAAGGGTGCCTTTTCCCAACAGCAATTTTAAGATCTCTCCACAGGTGTTCAATGGGATTTAGATCTGGACTCATTGCTGGCCACTTCAGAACTCTCAGCGCTTTGTTGCCATCCATTTCTGGGTGCTTTTTGACATATATGTTTGGGTTCATTGTCCTGCTAGAAGACCCAAGATCTGACACAAATCCAGCTTTTTGACTCTTGGCTGTACAGTGCGACCCAAAATCTTTTGATAATCCTCAGATTTCAGGATTCCTTGCACACATTCAAGGCACCCAGTGTCTGAGGCAGCAAAACCCCGAAACAACATTGAACCTCCACCATATTTCACTGTAGGTACTGTGTTCTTTTATTTGTAGGCCTCATTCTGTTTTCGATACAGTAGAATGTGCTTTACCAAAAAGCTCTATCTTGGTCTCATCTGTCCACAAGATGTTTTCCTAGAAAGATTTTGGCTTAAGTTCATTTTGGCAAAATGTAGTCTTGTTTTTTTTTATGTTTTTGAGTCAGCAGTATAGCGTTTCATTTCATTCAAATGTCAATGGATAGTTTGCGCTGACACCTATGCTCTCTGAGTCTGCAGGACAGCTTGAATATCTTTTGGAACTTGTTTGGGGCTGGTTATCCACCATCCGGACTATCCTGCGTTGACACCTTTCATAAATTTTTCTCTTCTGTCCATGCTTAGGGAGATTAGCTACAGTGCCATGGGTTGCAAACTTCTTAATAATGTTGCGCACTGAGGACAAAGGCAAATCTAGATCTCTGGAAATGGACTTGTAACCTTGAGATTGTTGTTTTTTCACAATTTTGGTTCGTAAGTCCTCAGACTCCTCTTTCTGTTGTCCATGCTTAGTGTGGCACACAGACACACAATGCAAAGACTAAATAAACTTTTCACCTTTTGATCTGCTTTCAGGTGTGATTTTTATATTGCCCACACTTATTACTTTCCCCAGGTGAGTTTAAAGGAGCATCACATGCTTAAAACAAAATTGTTTTTCCCCAATTTTGCAAGTGTGGCAATTTTGTCCAGCCCATTTTTGGAGTTTGGTGTGACATTATGTCCAATTTGCTTTTTATCCTCCCTTTTTTAAGTTTCCATTCACACAAAGGGATTAAACGTGTATAGCGAAACATGTTACTGTAATCCTTTTCTGTGAGAAATACCAGGGGTGCCAACATTTACGGCCATGACAGTAAATATGCAGAAAAACTTCTAAACATTGTACACACAGAAAAGTTGGAATCCAAAATTATTGCCAAATATTTTGAATTTTATTATCCTATAAAAACACACACTAAAAATTTGGGGTGTGAATTGACAATCTGGCGATACGATACGTATCGCGATACACATATGACGATACGATATATCCCGATTCTGTCTGTCTCAAAAATGATATATTGCGGGGGCGTGGTTTGCTATGGCGGCGTGAGGACGTGCATTTTCGGAGCTCCGGTCCTACACCCCCTGTTCTGCCCGAAAACCCTGTCCTAATCTATGGGGAACCAAAAAAAAGAAACAGCGGAGACAGTCTAGAACCCGACCATCCTCTCCTCAGAGGGATTTGCGGGGTTACTTCACCAGATCTCAGCCTCCAAGAAGTGCCTCCCTGCCTTCTGCGCAACCCGGCAAGATGGTGGCTCCTTCTTCATCCCCTCCAGCCTCGGAGCGCTGCCCTGCTGGAGAACAGCCCGCTCCTCCCCCGGCTGGGCGCCCGACACATACCTCACCGGAGCTTTCAGAAGTCCGGAGGCCTCCGACCTCATCCTCCTGGTCGCCGGAAGCTGCCGCTGCCCTGCTGCTCCAGGCCGAGGCGCCTTCTTCTAGGCCGCACTGGAAGGACCCTGGAGCTGTCTGCGCCGCGCCTGCCGCGCGCACGCCCCAGACCCCGCCGCCTCAGTCCACCGAGTGCGGCGAAGAGACCGTGGCCGCACCATCAGCTGCCGGACAGGTGAGACAGTGCCCCTCGCCACCAACTGACCCAGGGGACCCCCTGTCCGGCCACCAAACAGCAGCATCCCTGCCAGTGACTGCCGGTCATCAACTCCCCCCTGCGGTCTCTCCCCCCCTGCAGCAAACTCCCGTCCCGTCGGGGTCTCCATCTTGGGCACAGCAGCCCCCTGCCTCATTGGTGGTGGGCCCTCCTGCACCCTCAGTGGGGGGGACTGATTTTGGGACCACCCCACCTGCCAACAGACTGGCCCCCACATCCTGGCTCCTGCTCCTCTCCCTTGGTGGCCTTCTATGCGGTGCCTCAGTCGGGCCCCTCTTCCCTACCAGGGTCCACCTCCTCATCACCACAGTGGTCCTCGGGATCCTCCTGGGGTCTCTCGGCTCACCGCTCCCCAGCCACCATCCGTGAGACTGATCTGACACTCCTCTGTGGCCAGCCACTGTCTGTAGGGACTGCACCCATGGCCTCCATGCTTCCCGCTGACCTACCCCTGAGCCTATGGGGTACGCCACCTGAGTTCTGGACCCCCTCTCTGGGTCCCACGGATTTGCCACCTGTCCTGGAACTGTCTGATTCCTGTATCCCCCCCCCCCCCACTCCAGCCTCGGAGACTGACCGACCATTGACACTGGCCGACCTGCGCTCTCTGATTTCTTCCTTACCTACCAGGGAAGATTTTTCCTCTATGGCTAAACAAATGGTGGCGGAATGCAAGCAGGAGTTTGCCCAACTCCGTTCTACAGTTTCCACGTTATCGGCCAGAATGGATACTATCTCCTCTGCTCAGGACTCTTCTTCGGCCGCCATTCAATCTCTCAAGGTGACGGTCCAACAGCACAGCGCTCAACTTTTCCATTTGCAGCAGCACCTGGATGACGTTGAAAACCGCAACAGGCGGAATAACATTCGCATACGGGGCTTGCCTGAGGCGGTCGGCCCTGATGAATTGCATTCTGCTCTGCTCACAATTTTCAATGACCTACTAGGCCGGCCCGTGGACACCCATATTGAGCTCGACAGAGCCCATAGGGCCCTGCGGCCCCCCTCACCGGATGATCATCGTCCCAGAGACGTTATTTGTCGGGTACATTTCTATACCATCAAAGAGGACATCATGAAGCAATCACGCTCTCGCCGGATCTACTATAAAGACGTGGAGATTCAATTGTTTCCTGATTTATCCCGCCACACCCTGGCGCAACGTGCTACACTTCGTCCCCTGCTGGAGGAGCTCCGAGGAAGGGGCCTGTTATACCGTTGGGGCTTCCCCTTTGCCCTCACGGTTCGTAAAGATGGCAAGGCCTACACCTTACGTTCCCCGGCTGATCTCCCGAGTTTTCTTAAGGACTTGGACATTCCCCCCCTGTCCTTGGCTGACTGGCCCACACTACCTCCTCAGGCCCCCAAGCGCCCCATGCACAGGTCACCACAGTCATCTTCCAAACTTGCCCGGCCGGGTCTCCCGCCTCGGGACTCCAGACGTCAATCCCTGGTCACCAGATGGGAATCTGTCCATGCCTCCTCCCGAGCGGGCCCAGGCCCCTTCACCACCACCTGAGCCTTATTTCTGCCTTTGGGCCTTGATCACATAATGCTTGTATGCCTTTAAGGCTTGTTTTTGATGTTGTTAACATGATGTTTTCTCATTCCATAGGACCATTTGCAGCCTCTTCCTTCTACTGTCCCCCCTGCTGTTAACTGTGTCCTTGTTTTGGTACTCTCTCCCTACGCTATCATTTGTATGTACTGTTTCCCCATTCTCCATTTGCCCTGGATCATAGTCCCTACTCTTTGATAGAGGTTTTCTTGTCATTTTGTACTCATGTGCGTCTAGGGGGGTGCCGGCTCCGGCCCCCTCTTGTCTGTTTGCATTCCACGCCACCCCAGTAGATTGAAACTGTCAGGGGATATCTCCCCAACGTAGGTTTCCTTGGTCTAGGACCGTCTTCTCTGTAGACTGTGCTGCTCCGGATTATATTCTGCTGCTACGTGCCTTCTTAGTGTTCCTCTCTGACTCCCCCCCCCCCCCTCACTTTCTCCCTCTCTCTCTCTCTGTTAGTCCTCTACTCTTGCTCATCTCTGTGTTTCTCTCTTGTCTTTTTGGAGGAAGGAGCCAGCGGGTGAGCGCCCCCCCTTCCTTAGTGCCTACCCATGGCGGATCTCAATCTAGCTTCTTTCAACGCGAAGGGTCTCAACACGCCAGCGAAACGCACGCAGATTCTACATCATCTTCATAAACGTAAGGTACATATCGCTTGTTTTCAGGAAACCCATTTTAAGACGGCCCACGCTTAAAAACAGGCATTTCCCAATATGGTTCTGCGCCAACAACCCGGAGGCCCGTACTAAAGGGGTCGCGATTGCCATCCACCGATCCCTTGCCCATCAGGTCCTTAACATTGTACTTGATCCGCATGCCAGGTATCTCATCCTGACCCTATCGGTTGGGGGCGCCCCGCTTACAATTGTCAATGTGTATGCCCCTAACCAGGGCCAGGTCGGTTTCTTGGTGGAGCTTATTGACCGGCTGTTACCTATGGTCTCGGACTGTGGTCCTGTGCGGGGACCTGAACATGACTCTGGATCCCACTCTGGATAATTCCCTGGGACGCTCTAGCCTGTCTTATAGCGCCATTAAGCGTGTGAAGCGTGCTTTTGGTCTCTTACAATTGCATGATATCTGGCGTTTGCACCACCCTACTGACAGGGATTATAGTTTTTTCTCCTCCCCGCACGGGTCCTATAGTCGCATTGACCATATTCTAGTTCCGCATAGCGCACTGCCCTGGGCGAGCTCCTCCTCCATTGGAAGCATATTGTGGTCGGATCATGCTCCAGTGTTTTGCTCCTTACGCTTGCCCACCCTGACCCGGTCCACCTGGTCCTGGCAATTGAAGGAGTCTCTATTGTTAGATCCCCTTTGCATGTCTGATCTGACCACAACTGTTTCCTCGTTTATGGATGATCACAGTGCTGACTCTACTGCTCCTTTTTATCAATGGGAGGCGCTCAAATGCGTTTTGCCTGGTGTCCTCATCAAACACGGCTCCCGGTTAAAACGAGGTAGGGCCCTTGCCCTTCAGAAAGCCCTTCACTTAGTCTCCTTGCTAGAACTTTCCCATAAGCGCTTGCTTTCCCCAACGGTCCTCAGAGAATTGCAGCTTGCTAGGCTAGAGGTTAAGCGCCTCTTGGAGGCGTCCTGGGGTCGCTGGCTACAGGTGGGTCGCAGCAGATTCTATGAGTTTGGCAACAAAAGCGGTCGCATGCTGGCCAGGGCGCTGCGCACTAAAATAGCCGACTCATATCCCGACCGTACGCTCCCCTACTGGTAACGTGGTGCATACCACCCCTGACATTGCTTCTTCTTTTCTTGACTTCTCAGACCTGTACAACCTCCCTCACCCGCCCGACCCTCCCCCTCCACAGTCCTCGCCTTTCCCGTCCCTGCCCCTGGAGGAGGTGGAAGCCCTCGAGGCCCCCTTCACTTTGGAAGAGTTAGCCGCAGTAGTTCGTGATCTCCCCAGCGGGAAGAGTCCTGGCCCAGATGGCTTCACGGCTAGATTCTTTAAGACCCTTCTAGACGCCCTCTCTCCTCTTCTGCTCCGGGCCTTTAACTCTATTTCCACATCGCACCCTATTCCCCCCGCCTCTTTGCTGGCACATATAGTTGTTATCCCCAAACCCGGAAAAGACCCCCAGGTCTGTGGTAGTTATCGCCCCATTTCCTTATTAAATGTAGACCTAAAGATGTATGCCAAATTGCTGGCGATTCGCCTGAATTCCGTTCTCCCTTCCCTAATCCATCTTGACCAGGTTGGCTTTGTGCCGGGGAGGGAAGCCAGGGACAACACGATCAAGACTATTGATCTGATCCACTACGCTCAGTCTTCTAAACTGCCTGTAATGATACTCTCCCTTGATGCCGAGAAGGCTTTTGATCGTGTTTCCTGGTCCTCCCTGGCGCAGACCCTACGTCACATCGGCCTTGGCCCTGTTTTCACCTCTAAAGTACTGGCCCTTTACAGTTCCCCCACGGCCCGCCTGAAGATTAACGGCTCTCTGTCTGACTCCTTTCCCATACGCAACGGCACTCGTCAAGGTTGCCCCCTCTCCCCCCTACTGTATGTCCTGGTGATGGAGCACCTTCTCGCCGGCATCAGAGCCGATCCCAACATCCAGGGAATCTCCATCGGAGGCCGGGAATTTAAATGTTCGGCCTTTGCCGATGGTCTCCTGGTCTATCTCTCGAACCCTGTTACCTCCTTACCTAATCTCATGTCTCGAATTCGAGATTTTGGTGCCTGGTCTAATTTTAAAATTAATCTTTCTAAATCAGAGGCCCTTAATGTTTCGTTGCCAGGACATGCAGTGGACTCTCTCCGTTCTGCTTTTCCCTTTCCGTGGCCCTCCAGGGGTATCACATACCTGAGTATGAAAGTGCCCTCTGATCTGTCCCTTCTGTTCCCTCTTAACTTTTCTCCTCTTCTCACGCAGTTTAAGCGGGACCTGGCTGCCTGGGATAGACGAGAATTTTCCTGGTTTGGAAGAATTAGCATTTTAAAAATGAACCTCTTACCCAGGCTGTTATATCTGCTACAAACCGTACCCATTCATCTCCCCTCCTCCTACTGGCGTGCTCTCTAACGCTGCTTCGGTTTGTTCGTCTGGTCATCGGCTAGACCCCGCTTGAACAGTCTCCTCCTTTCCAGGCCTAAACTGTCGGGTGGAGTGGGCCTGCCGGATTGCCGTTTATATTTCTTAGCCTGTGTGCATGCACAGGTCCTTGACTGGACGCACAACACCGAATCCAAGCAATGGGTGCGCATGGCCCAGGACCTATGCACCAAGGCCTTATCCACCCTCCCCCTGGACCTGGTCACCTGCTTCTCTGACTGCCTTTCCTACATCCTACTCCACTCGCCACACTCTGGCCTCCCTACACTCTGTGCGTGGGAACAGTAGCTTGGTTGACCGCATGGGCCCCCTCCTCCCCGTCACTAACCATCCTGACTTCCCACCTGGAGCCGCCTCTGCTGGCCCCTTTTTTGGGGCTACTCTGCCCCCTTGCGCTTTAGACACGTCCTAGCAGCGCGCCACCTGAAACCCTTGGAAGTTTTGTTGGAGGAGTACCCTTCCTCTACCAGGGCCCCCTTTGCCTATCTGCAGTTACGCCATTTCTATTCCTCCATCCCCGCCCATTTTGACTTACATAGGGACCCGCAGCCCTTTGAGCGCCTGTGCCTGGCCTCGTCGTACCCCCGCCACTCAATCTCAGTTCTTTATGAACTTTTGCTGTCCCAGCGCTCGCATGCTGTGCCTGCTTACTGCACGGCTTGGGAGGCTGAACTGGGAGTGATGTTCTCTCCTGAAGCCTGGGCCAAATGCTTCTTTTTGACCCATAAAGCGGTGGTAGCCACCAAAGCCCAGGAGACTTGCTACAAAATTCTCACTCTCTGGTACCGTGTCCCAGCGATGCTTCACCGCTGGTATCCCTCGGTCCCCAGTGTGTGTTGGAGATGCAGTGTGGAGGAGGGTACCATGACTCACATCTGGTGGAGCTGCTCCAAACTCATCCCCTTCTGGCAATCGGTCCTCCGGGTTGTTCAAGAGGTCACTGGGATTTGTGTCCCCCCCACTCCTTCTGCGGCCCTACTGTTTATGTTCTCCATGGCGCAGGCTAAATACAAGAAGTCTCTGGCGAGGCACCTCCTTCAGGCCGCGAAAGCAGTGATACCTCGAAAGTGGCGGTCTGTTGACCCCCCTACGTTGGACGAATGGATGGCGGAAGTTGCCAACTCACGTCAGATGGAGGAATTGATGTCGGTTCATCCTGATGTGCGTGTTGAGGCCACTTGGCTCCCATGGGTACAGTTTTGTTCCTCCCAGAGATGCAGATCCCTGTGATCTCCCTCTCATTGGGTTCCCGTATCAATCCTACTTCCTGCATCCGTGCTGCTGTGACACCCGCTGGTTCCTGGCTCCTTTTCTTCCCCCCCCCCCCCCCCCTCCCTCTTTTTTTCTTCTTCTCAGTCCCTCTCCTTTTCTTGCCAACCCTTGTCTGTATGTCCCTCTTTTACTGCTCAGAACCTGACTCCTTACCTTTTCCTCCTTCCATGACCCTCTCCCCTTTTCTGTTGTCTCTTGTTTCCCACACGACACCGTTTACATCTGCTCGCTTTCTTTCTCTTTGGTACTTCCACTGGCGCACCTATTGTTGATTTCAGATTCCTCATTAGGACTCTTACCCGACCTATCTGGGTAACCCTGGCCCTTGTGCCTGTGGCGTTATATGTTGCTCCTGATTGACTGTTTGTTGCACTACTTATTGTGGAATTTACCACTTGCTGTTCTTTTCTGATATATGACATGTCATGTGATTATGCATTGTTTAGCTGATGTCCATTGGGCCTACCCTGGCCACCGGACTCCTTTCTCTCTTACAAGTTTGTTTATCCTGTTACTCACCTATTGCTTGTAATGCCTCTTTTACCACTTTCAATAAAACCCTTTTTTGAATTTGAAAAAAGAAAAAAATGATATATTGCGATTTTTACTCACGCAGTAATACCAAATATGTTTATTTTGCATGTTTACATGTTTGCATGTTTTTATATAGGAATAGGGGGTGATTTGAACTTTTAATATGGAAGGGGTTAATGTGTGTCTTTGAAACTTTGATAAAATTTTTTTTTTTTTTTTTTTTTTTTTTTTGACACTTAATTAGACTTTTAGGAGGAATCATTAGATTCCTCAGACAGATGAATAGAGTTCTATTGAACTCCATTGCTCTTTGATCCATTGATAGAGCCTAGTCCAGCCAGGCTCTATCAATGATTGAGCCACGGGACAGCAGGAAGCAGAGGTAAGCTCTTCGGCTACATCCACAGTGGATCGCGCTGTGGCGTGTCGATCCACCCCACTAGCCCACCAGGGAGCATTCACAGGTCCCTTTAGATGCCGCTGTCAGCTTTGACAGCAGCGATCTAAAGGGTTATTAGCCGCATGCTGGCTATAAGCGGAACACCCCGCCCACTGAAAACAGCTGGGGGCTGAAGAGTATGGAGTGGGCAGGAGTCCGGAGCCCACTCCATACACCCCTCTGAGTGCCGCATGCTGGCTATTAGCGGCGGCCCCCGGCTACTGAAATCAGCTGGGGGCTGCGGAGTATGGAGCGGGCAGGAGTCGGGAGCCTGCTCCATACACCCAGAGTGCCGCCACGCTTGTCAGGTCCGGCCCTGCTAGCACGAGCCGGAAAAATTCACCTGCCCGGCGCCTGGAACTGCATGTCCCGGGCGTCGGGAGATACGAATTCCACATCCCTAAAAAGATCTATGCAGTATTGCCAAATGAAAAATCGCGATAATGAAGTGAATCGATTTTTTTTTTTTTTCTTTTTTTTTTTTACTTACACCCCTACTAAAAATCAGCAATGTCAGGGAAACACACTGTTTACTATGAGATGGAGCGCCATTCACAGGTTTCAAGTCCTGGGAAAAAAGTGCATGAGCTCACCAAAAATTTTAACTCGAAGGGCTGGACATGCTGGACTTCTGCTAATGGGAATGGTTTTCCTGCTGTGGAAAAAGGGCTGGAACTCCGTTCCCAATGTGTTACTGCAGGACTATAGCCCTGGCCACACACTTTTATTCAGAATTTAATGACCATAACAAATAATGCATGCCTTGAATAAAAAAAATCTCAAACAAATGAATGGCAAATGCATATTACTTTTCTAAAAAAGATCTAATGTCTTTGATACATTTATACATGATCTAGTCGCCAGAACAGGTGGCGACCATCTTTATTACATGTAAAAGCTTTCAAAGATAGTATGAAATCACCATATGTAATGGCACACGATCAATGATCCTAAATACATATGAAGCTTGTAAAGATAATATAATGTCTCTAAATACATAAACTACATACAGTCCGCTTTAAAATATATTTAAACTATTTAAGGAACAATATTTAAGAAATAGATGAGTAGATTGACAATAGATATGGAAACTAAACCATGATATGCATACCTATAGTGGAATTGTGTAGATGCTGCCTTTACCCCATGCTTCATGACTTTTTCAGGGGCCCACTATATCCTATTATTTTTATTTGTTGTTGTGGATTTTGGAGTTTCCTATTGAAGCTTATTGGGAAAAGTTTTAGCAGATTCTCTGCATGTTAACAATACCCTATGGGGGAGATTTATCAAAACCTGTGCAGAGGAAAAGTTGATTTTTTTTTTTCAATTTTGACAAGGCATCTGCAAAATGAAAGAAGCGTCTGATTGGTTGCTATGGGCAACTCAGCAACTTTTCCTCTGGACAGGTTTTAATAAATCTCCCCCTATGTGTATTTAAATGCTTTATATTTTTCTTTTCAGTTTAGGAGCAGCATTTGAAGTACTTTATTCTGGACAACATTTTAAAATAAATCTAAAATAGAGTATATTCATCATGCACTGTCATTTGAACAAACTTTGCATAGATCAATAGTACAGGAAAATATTAAAAAAATGTTTTAATATTTATCAAGCAAAAAATGCTTTTGTCTTGTCATTAAACATTTAACCTTTCACATTCAAGAGTAAACATTACAAGTTGCTTCATATGGGCCACTGTTGGTAAATGAGGACATTTTTAATTTTTTTTTTCCTTTAAAGAATAGTTTATGAATTGCAGTGTATAACAGGCACCATAGAAATTAGGCTCCACCCACCAGTTCTGAGGGATCTGCAAAATATAGATGAAGCCTGCAGAGCAGAAATCTGCTAAAATACCGTATACATATTATGTAATTGCCAGACATTAGTGCTGCTCCTCTTGTACTGTACACACTTAGGGTAGCTTCTCCTGAAAAGTCACCTAAAATGACAGATATGCTTAAAAAATTTGCAGAAATCAAGTTTTTAATCCTCAGCCTTTTAAAATAAAGACTAGTTAGTCCTAATGAAGGGAATTAAATGCTTTATGGAAAACTGATAAATACAGGGCTTGCTTGGTGGCAGCCTATAGAGTTTGAACCAATAAGGTCAGATCTAGCCATGGGCATAATGCGTTGCATATCAGCATACCTTTTTGCCAGTATCCTGACATATACTGGCAACTTGGCATCTGAAAGTGATATGAAACAAACCTAAGTCATTATCATTGATAGTTTATGCTGGAAAGATTAGTTTTTGTGTAAGGGATATACCCATTTAGAGCTACAGGTTTCTTATATTTATTACTTATAATTTCCTTTTGTTTAATTTTGTGCATTGGTGAATGTTTTTTTTTTCTGTTGTAATGAAAAATTGTATTTTAAAATAATGGATAAAATAAGGATAACGCACAGAAAAACTAATGTGAACAGAGCTATATCTGAAGATTCTTACTAAAAATGTGACCATTTTTTTTCCTTTTTCAGGTCCTATTTGCTGGAATAACATTGATAAGACTTCTCCTTAACTGTTCCTTAAAAGAAGACAAAAGCTCATTATTCTGGTCTACAGCATCTCAGATTATAACTGCTCTAGTGGTAAGTTTCTCAAAATATAATGTACATATATATCAACATATCTGGAACTATGCATAAGCTTGTTAGACTGCTAAGACTACTACGTACATGGTGGGTGCTTTGAATGGAAATCTATCCTCACAAATACTTACAGTGCACACACAGGACATATGCTTGTACACACTCTAGCTATTATACAAATATACAGTATACAAATACTGTACACACACTCTACCTTGAGGTCTAGTAATGGGACCCCAAGTGAATGAAAAACAGAAAGAAGATGGCAACCCAACATTTACTTTTTGCACCCTTGTAGTAACATAATTCATAAGGTTGAAAAAAGATCAAAGACCATTTAGTTCATTATATATCCCTATTGTGTCCTCTGTCTGTCTTTGAACCTTCTCCAGCTCCACTGTATATTTTTTGTACTCTGGTGCCCAGTACTATACTCAATATTCCATGTGTTTTCTAACTAGTGCCTAGTCACTAGGCATATACATCTATACACCTTTTGATGCACCCCCTTTTCCATGTCAATTGCCCTCAGTTTTTTCACATTTAATATATACTCCCAGCCTAGATTTTTCCTCCCAATGGGGAAGAATTATCAAAACCTGTTCAAAGGAAAAGTGGAGCAGTTGCCCATAGCAAGCAATCAGATTGCTTCTTTGATTTTTCAAAGACCTTTTAAAAATTTAAGAAGCAATCTGGTTGCTATGGGCAACTGCACCACCCTCCCTCGGCACCGGTTTTGATAAAACTTCCCCAATGTGCTTAACCTTACATTAATCAGTGTTGAACCTAGTGCTTGGTGGTATACCAGTTCATAACAAATACCGGTGTGTTTTCTGTTTACGATATACATTTTTCCATATACTGAATTATCAGCCGCAGCGCTCTGTCCCCACATCGGGGGACTAATCATATGTTACGTCAGGAAATGAATGATTTGTGAGCCGCAGGCGCAGGGCTTCTGTTCTGTTTGGAGAACGGAAGCTGTCACCTCACCTTGCAAGCGCTGAAAGCTAGTGAGCCACGGGCACTGCAGAGCTTCTGATCAGAACAGAAGCCCTGCTTCTGCAAGTGTAGGGCTTCTGTTCTGATCAGAAGGGACGGGGATTAGAAGCTCTGCATCTCCCGCGGCTCACTGGCTTTCAGCGCTTGCAGGGGAAGGTGACAGCTTCCGTTCTCCAAATCATTTGTTTCCCGACGTGGGGAGGATGTGCAGCGCTCACAGGAGGAGAAGCAGAGCAGTGCCTGTGGGTAACATATGATTAGTCCCTCGATGTGGGGACAGAGTTCTGCGGCTTATAATACATTCGGCTGAAAATACCATTTAAAAAAGCGTGAAACCACTATAATTTGGAAAAATAACGTAATATCCATTTTTGGTCATACCACCCAGCACTAGTTGAACCTCATCTGCCACTTCCCAGCCCAAGCCTCCAACCTATTCAGATCCATTTGGAACAGTGCAATGTCATTTATTTACTGTCATTGATACTAAACAGTGATTAGTATCATGTGCAAAGATTAATACTTTACTATACAATCCCTCTACAAGGTCGTTAAAATATAAATATATATATATATATATATATATATATATATATCTCAATGGGGGACATGTATCACTATGTGTCTATTGTAGACACAGTTCTACCCCTTTGCACTCTTGTCTAATTTACACTCTTGCTCAAGATTTACTAAGGCTGTAAATTCCTTTGATACATTTAGTGCAAATATAGAAATGCCCCCGCCCCTCGCTCTACCGTGCACTCCTTCTCTACCTCACATGGTACACTGCTCAAGTGCTGGAGCAGCAGTGTGCGTCGAACAAAACTCTGCATAATAGTAAAATCATAAATCTGTATAAAGTACACAGAGGGGGAGATTCTCAAAGAATTTTGCGCCAAAAAATAAAACAAAAAATACTTTTTGCGCGAAAAGTATCACCACATTTTTAGAGCTTTGTGCCACGGTTTACACTGTTCACGTCAGTTTTGTAAAAGTGGGCGTGTCAACATATATTTTCTGCTTTAGGAGGCGTTCCCACAGGGCGTATGCGCAGCGTATTTCACGCTGCTCAAAATTTAAGGCAGCAGTGGGAAATACGCTGCGTATTCCTCGCTCACTATACACTCAGGGCTTTCCGGCAGCAGCCCTATGTGTGCAGGGAGTTTTGGAGGCGGAGCCGCGTGTCAGTCACACCGGCACACGGCCCGCCTCCAAAACTCACTACACACACAGGGCTGCCGCCGGAAATCCCTATGTGTATAGTGAGCGAGGAATACGCAGTGTATTTCCCGCTGCTGCCATAAATTTGGCGCACCGTGAAATACACTGCGTATACGCCCTGTGGAAACGCACCCTTACATGATATTTATACGTGGGTTGAGAGTCCAGTTTACATCAAAAATTTCACACCAGCTTTTTTATAGTGTAGAAATCACAGAATCACAGAAATTGTTGTAGTTTTATTGTTTTGTGTTTTTTTTTCTTTTTTTGGGGAAAAGGTGTTATGTTAGTAATTATAAAAAATAATTGAATAATGTTATATACATTTATATAGAGAGAGAGAGTACTAGTAACCATGGAATATTTCTCACACACACACATACTCAGCTCTAATACATTCACACACACACACACACACAACATACTCAGCTCTGCTACATTCACTCGCATAACATACTCAGCTCTGCTACATTCACTCGCATAACATACTCGGCTCTGCTACATTCACTCACACACAACATATTCGGCTCTGCTACATTCAGTCACACATAACATACTCAGCTCTGCTACATTCACTCACACACAACATACTCAGCTCTGCAGCATTCACTCACACATAATATACTCAGCTCTGCTACATTCACACACATACATAGACCTGTACAGGGAGCTGTTCTTCCTTCTCCCCCTGCAAATTACAGTGGGTTATTCTTAGCTGTTCTCCTGCACTCATCCAGAAGGGCAGGGAGTTTGAATTTTACACAGTGTGAAGTGTGATCTGTGTTGGGAAGGATTTCACCCACACTATAACCTGGTATATTATCAGGTGTATCGGGTTGTACTGCGGGTGAACGGATGATCACAAGTGTCCATGATCATTACATGTTATTAAAAGGTACATGGCAGAGTAATCGCTGCAATCCGCTCTGAAAAATGATATAGATGATTTAGAGCATCTGGCTAAGTGCAGTCCAAGATGGCTTACATTTGCGTTAAAAAAAAAAGCTACTTGCGGAAATTTTTTGTGTGTAAAGGAAAAGTGCGCAGTTTATAAATCCGTGCCTACTATAGATGTCACTCCAAGGTACCCTGTATCACCACATCTGGAGGAAATGCTCTATCAGAATGAACGCAAAAAAAGACGCAAAAAACAGCTTGCGCAAAATTTTGCGCAATAATTTACACACAAAAACGGTGTAAATTCTTTTATACATGTCCCCCAATGTATGTGTGTGTGTATGTTCCAGCATCACGTCCAAATGGCTAAAGATATTAACATGAAACTTGGCACACATGTTAGGCTGGGTTCACATCACGTTTTTGCCATACTGTTTTCAATCCGTTTTTTAAAGAAAACCGTATGGCAAAAAAACGGATGGAACAGTATGGAAAAAGTATACTGTTTTTAAAAGTGCATACAGTCCCGTCAGTTTTTATAGAAAAACAACCCATATGTTTTTGAAAATGTTTAATGAAAAAGGAGTTACAAAAACAGGAGTTTGAAAGCAGGAGGTTGAGATCGCTGTGAGTGTTAATTTCTGAACCCACAAGGTCTACAAAAAATTTAAAGTGTAATTTTGACTGTCTGTTTTTTCCTATACATTTGTGAAATCCCCATAACTAGATGGCCTCCATGTTGGAAAATGCAGTCCAATGTACATCCTGTTCAATGTATGCAATCCTTGAACAACAGTTTGAGGGTGCATATTGTTGTGCGAGATGTGTGCTAGTTGTCCGTTTGGAAGCCCAGATCCTGCATCTAGAGGGGCGACTGGCAACAATGAGAAGCATTAACAACATGGAGAGGAGTCTCGTGCTCACTGAGCAGGCACTCTCGGGAATAGAGGTGGGGGGAGGACAGTGGGACGGAGTTGCAGGACAGTCAGGCAGTTAGCTGGGTTACAGTTAGAAAGCGGGGTAGGGGAAAAAGTGTCAGGGAGGCTAGTCCTGAACTGGCACACCCCAACAAGTTTGCCCGCTTGGCAGATGAGGGGGATGACATTACAGAGCTAGCAGAACTGCAGCAGGATACCGCCTCTGACCGCCAGGGGGGTGTCTGCTCCAGTAAGGAGGGAGGGAGGAGTACAGGGCAGGCCAGACAGGTACTAGTGGTGGGGGACTCAATTATTAGCGGGACAGACAGGGCAATCTGTCACAAAGACCGGGATCGCCGAACAGTGTGTTGTCTGCCTGGCACACGAGTTCGGCACATCGCGGATCGGGTTGACAGGTTGCTGGGCGGGGCTGGAGAGGACCCAGCAGTCATGGTACATATTGGCACCAATGACAAAGTAAGAGGTAGGTGGAGTGTCCTTAAAAATGATTTCAGGGACTTAGGCCGCAAGCTTAAGGCAAGGACCTTCAAGGTAGTATTTTCTGAAATACTACCAGTACCACGAAGCCACACCAGAGAGGCAGCGGGAGATCAGGGAGGTAAACAAGTGGCTCAGAAGCTGGTGTAGGAAGGAAGGGTTTGGGTTCATGGAGAACTGGGCTGACTTCGCTGTCGGTTACCGGCTCTACCGTAGGGACGGGCTGCACCTCAATGGGGAGGGTGCAGCTTTGCTTGGGGAGAAGATGGCTAGAAGGGTGGAGGAGTGTTTAAACTAGGGACTTGGGGGGAGGGAACCTACAGCAAAGAGGGGGAAGATAGAGAGGTGGGAATTATAAATGTACCTGGGGGTGGAGCGGCGGGAGGGGTTAGAATAGTTAATAGGAATAGGCTTCATAGGAAAATAAAACTTACACCCTTGAATTCCATTAACCCCAATAACAAAAAGGATGGAAATGTAAAGTGTATGTTTACAAATGCCAGAAGCCTAGCAAATAAAATGGGGGAGCTTGAGGCCTTGATACTGGAGGAACATATTGATATAGTTGGGGTCACTGAGACATGGCTGGACTCCTCGCATGACTGGGCTGTCAATCTGCAGGGGTTTGCATTGTTTCGCAAGGATAGAATGAACAGAAAAGGTGGTGGAGTCTGTCTGTATGTAAGAAGTGGTATGAAAGTCAGTGTGAACGATGCCATAGTGTGTGATGATTTTGAGGAGGTGGAATCACTGTGGGTAGAATTACAAAAGGAGGGAAATACTGAAAAAATATTTGGGGTAATCTACAGACCCCCTAATATCACTGAAGAGATAGAAGTTCGGCTTCATAAACAGAGAGGGCCGCCCGGGCAGGTACAGTGGTAATAATGGGAGATTTTAACTATCCAGATATAGATTGGGGTCCGGGGTTGGCTAAAACTACAAAGGGGCGACAATTCCTAAATTTATTGCAGGATAATTTTATGGGCCAGTTTGTGGAGGACCCAACAAGAAGTGATGCCTTGTTGGATCTGATCATTTCCAACAACGCAGAGCTGGTTGGTAATGTAACTGTGCGGGAAAACCTTGGTAATAGCGACCACAATATAGTTATTTTTGACTTAAAATGTAGAAAACAGACAGGCGGTGGAAGGCAAAAACATATAACTTTAAAAAGGCAAATTTCCCTGGGCTGAGAGCTGCACTACAGGACATAGACTGGGGGGAGGTGTTGTCAAATACTGATACAGAAGGTAAATGGGACATCTTTAAATCAACTCTAAATAACTATACAGCTAAATATATACCAAAAGGGAACAAATATAAACGATTAAAACTAAATCCTACATGGCTGACACATGATGTTAAAAGAGCAATAAACAACAAAAAAATAGCCTTCAAAAAATACAAATCTGATGGGTCAGCAATAACATTTAAACAGTACAAAGAGCTTAATAAAATCTGTAAAAATGTAATAAAAACAGCAAAAATTCTAAACGTGAGACAGGTGGCCAAAAAAAGCAAAACTAATCCTAAATATTATTTTTAGATATATATAAATGCAAAAAAACCAAGGACAGAGCATGTAGGACCCCTTAATAATGATAATGGGGAGGTTGTCACAGGCGATCAAGAGAAAGCGGAGCTACTGAATGGATTCTTTAGTTCTGTATACACTATGGAAAAAGGAGCGGACATTGGCCAGGTCAGTGCTGGTAACACATCATGTAATGTACTGAACTGGCTTAATGTAGAGATGGTACAAGGTAAGTTAAGTAATATAAATGTAAGCAAATCTCCAGGGCCAGATGGATTGCACCCAAGAGTTCTTAGAGAGGTAAGTTCAGTAATATCTGTACCCCTGTTCATGATATTTAGAGATTCTCTGGTGTCTGGTATTGTGCCAAGGGACTGACGCAAGGCGAATGTGGTGCCAATCTTCAAAAAGGGCTCTAGATCTTCCCCAGGAAACTATAGACCGATAAGTTTAACGTGCATTGTGGGTAAATTGTTTGAAGGACTTATAAGGGATTACATACAGGAATACATAGGGGATAATTGTATTATAAGTGATAGCCAGCATGGGTTTACTAAGGATAGAAGTTGTCAAACCAATCTAATTTGCTTTTATGAAGAGGTGAGTAGAAGCCTTGACAGAGGAATGGCTGTGGATATAGTGTTTCTGGATTTTGCTAAAGCGTTTGATACTGTCCCTCATAGACGTCTGACAGGTAAGTTAAGGTCTTTGGGTTTGGAAATTTTAGTTTGTAACTGGATTGAACACTGGCTCATGGATCGTACCCAGAGAGTGGTGGTCAATGATTCGTACTCTGATTGGTCCCCGGTAATTAGTGGTGTACCCCAAGGTTCAGTACTGGGCCCGCTGTTGTTTAATTTATTGATCAATGATATAGAGGATGGTATTAACAGCTCTGTTTCTATCTTTGCAGATGACACCAAGCTTTGTAGCACGGTACAGTCTATAGAGGATGTGCATAAGTTACAAGATGACTTGGATAGACTAAGTGTCTGGGCATCCACTTGGCAAATGAGGTTCAATGTGGATAAATGTAAAGTTATGCATCTGGGTACTAATAACCTGCATGCATCGTATGTCTTAGGGGGGATTAAACTGTCAGAATCACTGGTAGAGAAGGATCTGGGTGTACTTGTAGATCACAGACTACAGAATAGCATGCAATGTCAGGCTGCTGCTTCCAAAGCCGGCAGGATATTGTCATGTATCAAAAGAGGCATGGACTCAAGGGACAGGGACATAATACTCCCCCTTTATAAAGCATTGGTACGGCCTCACCTGGAATATGCTGTTCAGTTTTGGGCACCTGTCCATAAAAGGGATACTGCGGAGTTGGAAAGAGTGCAGAGACGCGCGACTAAACTAATATGGGGCATGGAACATCTTAGCTATGTGGAGCGATTAAAGGAATTACAATTGTTTAGTCTTGAGAAGAGACGTTTAAGGGGGGATATGATAAACGTATATAAGTATATTAATGGCCCATACAAAAAATATGGAGAAAAACTGTTCCAGGTTAAACCCCCCCCCAAAGGACGAGGGGGCACTCCCTCCGTCTGGAGAAGAAAAGGTTTAGTCTCAAGGGGCGACACGCCTTCTTTACCGTGAGGACTGTGAATTTATGGAACGGTCTACCTCAGGAATTGGTCACAGCAGGAACAATTAACAGCTTTAAAACAGGATTAGATACATTCATGGAACAAAATAACATTAATGCTTATGAAGAAATATAAAATCCCATCCCTTCCCCAATATCGCGCCACACCCCTACCCCTTAATTCCCTGGT
The DNA here is from genome assembly GCF_029499605.1 of Hyla sarda. Taxonomy (NCBI): domain Eukaryota; kingdom Metazoa; phylum Chordata; class Amphibia; order Anura; family Hylidae; genus Hyla; species Hyla sarda. The sequence goes on from NC_079191.1 coordinate 293,344,660, forward strand.
TGAACTTGATGGACATATGTCTTTTCGACCGTACTAACTATGTAATGGGAGAGGTCTTGGGTGGGGACTTTAGGATGCAAATGCGCATGTGCAAAGTAAAAACGTAAACGTTTTTCCCGTATGGAACCGTATACATGTGCGTTTCCCATTGACGTCCATGTTAAAAAAAAGTATGCAGTTGCAGTACGGTTTTTAAACCGGAGACAAAATCGTGGTCAACGTGGACCCAAGACCCCTCCCATTAAAAATGGACAAAATTTTCGGAAAACATATGTTTTTTTTTTCTATAAGAACTGACGGAACTGTATGCACTTTTACAAACAGTATACTGTTTAAAAAAGCATACAGTTAACTTTTTTCCATACTGTTCCATCCGTTTTTTTGCCATACGGTTTTCTTTAGAAAAACGGATTGAAAACAGTATGGCAAAAACGTGATGTGAAAACCAGCCTTAGGGTGGGTTCACACTACGTTTTCTCCCATACGGGAGCGCATACGGCAGGGGGGAGCTAAAACCTCGCGCTCCCGTATGTCATTCATTTCAATGAGCCGGCCGGAGTGAAACGTTCGGTCCGGCCGGCTCATTTTTGCGCCGTATGCGCTTTTACAACCGGATCTAAAACCGTGGTTGACCACAGTTTTAGGTCCGGTTGTAAAAGCGCATACGGCGCAAAAATGAGCCGACCGGACCGAACGTTTCACTCCGGCCGACTCATTGAAATGAATGACATACGGGAGCGCATACGGTGACATACGGGAGCGCGAGGTTTTAGCTCCCCCCTGCCGTATGCGCTCCCGTATGGGAGAAAACGTAGTGTGAACCCAGCCTTACTTATGTCAGCAACAAACATAGGATAGTTGATTTAACCCTTACTCATCCCCATTTGCCAGGGTCGGGGTTTTTGTTTAAAGTCCCATACAAGTCTATTGGAAATATGTTACAGCATAACTTCCAAACGGCTGGAGATATTTCGATAATACTTGGTCACATGTTACTTACATGTCCACTTAAAATGGAGGATAGTTAATTTAACCCTTAACTACCCCCATTTGCGAGGGTCAGGGTTTTTGTTTAAAGTCCCATGCAAATCAATGGTAAATGTATGTTCCCACATAACTTCCGTACGGCTGGAGATATTTCAATACCTGGTACACATATTACGGGTCGGGATATGACCATATAGGAGGACGGGATATGGGGTTGGGATATGACAACAATATATGAGGTTGGGATATGAAGTCAAAATCTTCCTCTGTTGATTTTCCTCCACAACAAGGATTAGGAAGGAAAAACCGGGCAACACCGGGTACTCAGCTAGTCTAGATATAAAAATATTACATGTTACTTATATGTCAACAACAAACATAGGATAGGTAATTTAACCCTTAACCACCCCCATTTGCGATAGTCAGGGTTTTTATATAAAGCGCCATACAAGTCTATGGGGGAGATGCATAACTTTCAAACAGCTGGAGATATTTCGATAATACTTGGTCATAGGTTACTAATATGTCAAATAAAAATATATAATAGTTAAATTAACCATTAACCTGCCCCCATATGTGAAGGATGGGGTTTTTGTTTCAAGTCCCATGAAAGTATATAGGACTTCTGGTGCCCTACTCCACAAGCTCCGCTCTGCATCTCCCGGGATAAGTCAGTCTGGCTGGTAAGCCACACCCTCCCTGCATGCTATGTCCCATCTCACAATGACATGCCCACACCCCTTTTATTTTCAGCTTACAATATCTTTACCACAACGCAGCCCCACCTGAGGACTGGATAGGGGGTAGGAATATGGGGACAGGATATGGGGTCGAGATATGGGAACAAAATATGAGGACAGGACATGAGGTCGGGATATGAGGGGGGGATTTGGGGTCAGGATATGAGGGGGGGATTTGGGGTTGGGATATAGTGTTTCTGGATTTTGCTAAAGCGTTTGATACTGTCCCTCATAGACGTCTGACAGGTAAGTTAAGGTCTTTGGGTTTGGAAATTTTAGTTTGTAACTGGATTGAACACTGGCTCATGGATCGTACCCAGAGAGTGGTGGTCAATGATTAGTACTCTGATTGGTCCCCGGTTATTAGTGGTGTACCCCAAGGTTCAGTACTGGGACCGCTGTTGTTTAATTTATTTATCAATGATATAGAGGATGGTATTAACAGCTCTGTTTCTATCTTTGCAGATGACACCAAGCTTTGTAGCACGGTACAGTCTATAGAGGATGTGCATAAGTTACAAGATGACTTGGATACACTAAGTGTCTGGGCATCCACTTGGCAAATGAGGTTCAATGTGGATAAATGTAAAGTTATGCATCTGGGTACTAATAACCTGCATGCATCGTATGTCTTAGGGGGGATTAAACTGGCAGAGTCACTGGTAGAGAAGGATCTGGGTGTACTTGTAGATCACAGACTACAGAATAGCATGCAATGTCAGGCTGCTGCTTCCAAAGCCGGCAGGATATTGTCATGTATCAAAAGAGGCATGGACTCAAGGGACAGGGACATAATACTCCCCCTTTATAAAGCATTGGTACGGCCTCACCTGGAATATGCTGTTCAGTTTTGGTCACCTGTCCATAAAAGGGACACTGCGGAGTTGGAAAGGGTGCAGAGACGCGCGACTAAACTAATATGGGGCATGGAACATCTTAGCTATGAGGAGCGATTAAAGGAGTTACAATTGTTTAGTCTTGAGAAGAGACGTTTAAGGGGGGATATGATAAACGTATATAAGTATATTAATGGCCCATACAAAAAATATGGAGAAAAACTGTTCCAGGTTAAACCCCCCCAAAGGACGAGGGGGCACTCCCTCCGTCTGGAGAAGAAAAAGTTTAGACTCAAGGGGCGACACGCCTTCTTTACCGTGAGGACTGTGAATTTATGGAACGGTCTACCTCAGGAACTGGTCACAGCAGGAACAATTAACAGCTTTAAAACAGGATTAGATACATTCCTGGAACAAAATAAGATTAATGCTTATGAAGAAATATAAAATCTCATCCCTTCCCCAATATCGCGCCACATCCCTACCCCTTAATTCCCTGGTTGAACTTGATGGACATATGTCTTTTTTCGACCGTACTAACTATGTAACTATGTAACTATATGAGGAGGGGATTTGGGTTCAGGATATGACGAGGGGATATGGGGTCGGGATTCCTCCTTTGTTGCTTTTCCTCCCCCACAAGGATAAGGCAGGAAAACCCGGCAGCGCCAGGTACTCAGCTAGTATATATATATTAACCACTTAGGCACCCAGGGTGTACAGGTACGCTTTGATGCCCTGGTACTTAACCCCTTAAGGACCCAGACTATTTTCACTGTAGGACCCGGCCATTTTTTGGACATCTGACCACTGTCACTTTAAACATTAATAACTCTGGGATGCTTTTACCTTTCCTTCTGATTCCGAGATTGTTTTTTCATGACCTATTCTACTTTGTTAGTGGTAAAATTTTGTCGATACTTGCATAATTTCTTGCTGAAAAATTCAAAAATTTTATGAAAATAACATTTTGCTTTTTTTTTTACTTTGAAGCTCTCTGCTTATTAGGGAAATGAATATTCCAAATAAATTATATTGATTCACATATACAACATGTCTACTTTATGATTGCATCATGAATTTGACATGTTTTTACTTTTGGAAGACATCACAGGGCTTCAAAGTATAGCAGCAATTTTTCACAAAATTTTCTAAATCTAGAAATACCCCACAAATGACCCCATTATAAAAACTGCACCCCTCAAAGTATTCAAAAGGTTTGTTAACACTTTAGGTGTTTCACAGGAATAGCAGCAAATTGAAGGAGAAAATTCAAAATCTTCATTTTTTTACACTGGCATGTTCTTGTAGACCCAGTTATTGAATTTTTACAAGGGTTAAAAGGAGAGAAATGTTCCTAAAATGTGTAACCCAATTTCTCTCGAGTAAGAGAATACCTCATGTGTATGTCAAGTGTTCGGCGGGTGCACTAGAGGGCTCAGAAGGGAAGGAGCGACAGTGGGAGCGACATTTTTCTGAAATGGTTTTTGGGGGGCATGTCACATATAGGAAGCCCTGTGGTGCCAGAACAGCAAAAAACAAACAAACACATGGCATACTATTTTAGAAACTACACCCCTCAAGGCACATAACAAGGGGTCCAGTGAGCCTTAACACCCCACCGGTGTTTGACGACTTTTCGTGAAAGTTGGATGTGAAAATGATATTTTTTTTTTTTTCACTGAAATGCTAGATTTCCTTTAACCCCTTAAGGACACAGCCCATTTTCACCTCTAGGACGCAGCCCTTTTTTGCACATCTGACCACTGTCACTTTAAACATTAATAACTCTGGGATGCTTTTACTTATCAATCTGATTCCGAGATAGTTTTTTCGGGACATATTCTACTTTCACATAGTGGTAAATGTTTGTGGTAACTTGCATCCTTTCTTGGTGAAAAATCCCAAAATTTGATGAAAAAATAGAAAATTTAGCATTTTTCTAACTTTGAAGCTCTCTGCTTGTAAGGAAAATGGATATTCCAAATATTTTTTTTTTTGGGATTCACATATACAATGGGGGATATTTATCAAAGTTGTCTATGTCCCGCATCAATATAGACCAAACTACAGAGGGTTAGTCTGGTCTATTGTGCACCTAATTTATCAAATGGCGCACAGCTCTTGATAAATTTTGTGCACAGACTGCATGATCTTTGCTTTAGTCTATATTTAAACCTGCTCCAACATGGTCTGACATTTCGGCGTACTTTCAGCCTATGCGACTTGTCGCTGAAAAGTCGCTTTTGATAAATTCAGCACCAATGCATTTTTCAATGCATTTCAGTCTAAAATAGACTTGCATGCATCATGTTCTAAAAATCCTCTAGAGCAAAAGTCGCAGAAAAGTCGCACAGATTTAGACTGCGACTTTCTGTGCGACAAATTTAGACAAGAAAAACCAGTCTAAATCCTTTTATAAATCTCCCCCAATATGTCTACTTTATATTTTCATCATAAAATTGACAAGTTTTTACTTTTGGAAGACACCAGAGGGCTTCAAAGTTCAGCAGCAATTTTACAATTTTTCACAAAATTTTCAAACTCGCTATTTTTCATGGACCAGTTCAGGTTTGACGGGGATTTGAAGGGTCTTCATATTAGAAATACCCCATTACAAAAACTGCACCCCCCAAAGTATTCAAAATGACATTCAGTAATTGTTTTAACCCTAGGTGTTTCACAGGAAAAGCAGCAAAGTGAAGGAGAAAATTCAAAATCTTCATTTTTTACACTTGCATGTTCTTGTAGACCCAATTTTTGAATTTTTACAAGGGGTAAAAGGATAAAATTTATACTTGAATTTGTAGCCCAATTTCTCTCGAGTAAGCACATACCTCATATGTCTATGTAAATTGTTCGGCGGGCGCAGTAGAGGGCTCAGAAGCGAAGGAGCGACAAGGGGATTTTGGAGAATACGTTTTTCTGAAATGGTTTTTTGGGGGCATGTTGAATTTAGGAAGCCCCTATGGTGCCAAAACAGCAAAAAAAACACATGGCATACCATTTTGGAAACTAGACCCCTTGAGGAATGTAACAAGGAATTAAGTGAGCCTTAATACCCCACAGGTGTTTCATGACTTTTGCATATGTGAAAAAAAAAAAAAATTCACTTTAATGTGTGTTTCCCCCCAAATTTCACATTTTTGCAAGGGTTAATAGCAGAAAATACCCCCCAAAATTTGTAACCCCATCTCTTCTGAGTATGAAGGTACCCCATAAGTTGACCTGAAGTGCATTACGGGCGAACTACAATGCTCAGAAGAGAAGGAGTCATATTTGGCTTTTTGAGAGCAAATTTTGCTCGGGGGGCATGTCGCATTTAGGAAGCCCCTATGGTGCCAGGACAGCAAAAAAAAACGACATGGCATACCATTTTGGAAACTAGACCCCTTGAGGAACGTAACAAGAGATAAAGTGAACCTTAATACCCCACAGGTGTTTCACGACTTTTGCATATGTAAAAAAAAAATTTTTTTTACACTAAAATGCTGGTTTTCCCCCAAATTTTACATTTTTACAAGGGAGAATAGCAGAAAATACCCCCCAAAATTTGTAACCCCATCTCTTCTGAGTATGGAAATACCCAATAAGTGGACGTGAAGTGCACTGGGGGCGAACTACAATGCTCAGAAGAGAAGGAGCATCATTGAGCTTTTGGAGAGAGAATTTGGCCATGTGCATTTCCAAAGCCCCCCCCCGTGGTGCCAGAACAGTGGACCCCCCCACGTGACCCCATTTTTAAAACTACACCCCTCACGGAAGGTAATAAGGGGTGCAGGGAGAATTTACACCCCACTGGCATTTGACGGATCTTTGGAACAGTGGACTGTACAAAGTAAAAATTGTATTTTTCATTTTCACAGACCCCTGTTTCAAAGATCTGTCAGACGCCTGTGGGGTGTAAATGCTCACTGTACCCCTTATTACATTCCGTGAGGGGTGTAGTTTCCAAAATGGGGTCACATGTGGGTATTTATTGTTTTGCACTTATGTCAGAATCGCTGTAAAATCAGCCACCCCTGTGCAAATCACCAATTTAGACCTCAAATTTACATGGTGCACTCTCCCTTCTGAGCCTTGTTGTGCGTCCCCAGAACACTTTGCGCCCACATATGGGGTATCTCTGTCCTCAGGAGAAATTGTGTTACAAATTTAGGAGGCTTTTTTTTCTTTTACCGCTTGTGAAATTTTAAAGTATGGGGCAACACCAGTATGTTAGTGTACAAAAATGTTTTTTTTACACTAACATGCTGGTGTAGACCCCAACTTTCCCTTTTCATAAGGGGTAAAAGGAGAAAAAGCACCCCAAAATTTGTTAGGCAATTTCTCCCGAGTACGGCGATACCCCATATGTGGCCCTAAACTGTTGCCTTGAAATACGACAGGGCTCCAAAGTGAGAGCGCCATGCGCATTTGAGGCCTAAATTAGGGATTTGCATAGGGGTATTCTACACCAGTGATTCCCAAACAGGGTGCCTCCAGCTGTTGCTAAACTCCCAGCATGCTTGGACAGTCAATGGCTGTCCAGAAATGCTGGGAGTTTTTGTTTTGCAACAGCTGGAGGCTCCGTTTTGGAAACACTGCTGTAGGATACGTTTTTCATTTTTATTGGGGGGGGAAGGAGGGGTGGGGGGGCAGTGTACGTGTGTATATGTAGTGTTTTACTCTTTATTTTTTGTCAGTGTAGTGTTTTTAGGTTACATTCACACTGACGGCGGATTACACTGAGTCTCCCGCTAGGAGTTTTAGCTGCGGCTGCTGCAGCTCAAACTTGAAGCAGGGAACTCACTGTAATCCGTCGCTAGTGTGAATGTAACCTGTACATTCACATGGGGGGGCAAAACTACAACTCCCAGCATGCACTGACAGAACGTGCATGCTGGGAGTTGTAGTTTTGCAACAGCTGGAGGCACACTGGTTGGAAAATACTGAGTTAGGTAATAGAACCTATTACCTAACTCGGTATTTCCCAACCAGTGTGCCTCCAGCTGTTGCAGAACTACAACTCTCAGCATGTACTGATTGCCAAAGGGAATGCTGGGAGATGTAGTTATGCAACAGCTGGAGGCACGCAAGTACAACTCCCAGCATGCCGAGACAGCCATTTGCTGTTCCTGAATGCTGGGAGTTGTAGTTTTGCAAGATTTAGAGGGGTTCAGGCTGGAGATCTCTGACAGTGGTCTCTAAACTGTGGCCCTCCGGATGTTGCAAAACTACAAATCTCAGCATGCTAAGACAGCAAACTGCTGTCTGGGGATGCTGGGAGTTGTAGTTTTGTAATATCTGGAGGGCTACAGTTAAGAGACCACTGTCAGTGATCCCCAGCCTGAACCCCTCTAAATCTTGCAAAACTACAACTCCCAGCATGCCAACACAGCAAACAGCTGTCAAGGCATGGTGGGAGTTGTAGTTTTGCAACATCTGGAGGGCCACAGTTTAGAGACCACTCTCCAAACTGTCGCCCTGCAGATGTTGCTAGGCAACAGACTCACGGACACGCGGCGCCATACTCACCTCCACAGCCGCCGCCGGGTAAGTGACCGCCGCTGCCGCCGCCGCTACTACACGGTTCCCCCCGCTGTGCCCGGACACCGATGGGTGGGCATAGCGGGGGGGGGGGGGGGGGACCGAACTTTAACCCCCCCCGCCCCCAGTCTGCTATTGGTCGGTCGCTCGGCCGATCAATAGCAGGGATAGGAGGGGTGGCAACCCTGCCACCTCACTCCTATCTCTTCAAGGGGGATCAAGGGTGTCTTGGACACACCCGATCCCCCTTATTTTATCGCGGCGCCGCCGTTGATGGGCAGGGGGAGAGCGCTCCCCCTGCAAACACCATAGATGCCGTGATCAGAACTGATCACGGCATCTATGGGGTTAATGCTGCCGGGACCGGCGCGATCGCGGCCCCGGCAGCTGCGGTGGGACTCCGGCTGTGATTGACAGCTGAGTCCCACCCGCGATCTCCTGCGCTGCCCGTGGCAGAGCAGGAGATCGCTTGGACTTATGCATACGTCCATTTGTGCGAACGTGTAATTCGCCTGGACGTATGCATACGTCCAATAGCGGGAAGGGGTTACATTTTTAATTTTTACAAGGGATAATAGGACAAAATGCCCCCCAAAATTTGTTACCCCATCTCTATGTATGGAAATACCCCATGTTAGGACATAAAATGCTTTGCGGGTGAACTACAATGCTCAGAAGAGAAGGAGCGCCATTGAGCTTTTGGGAAAAAAATTGTTTGTAATGGAAGTCAGGGGCCATGTGTGTTTACAAAGTCCCCCGTGGTGCCAGAACAGTGGACCCCCCCCACATGTAACCCTATTTTGGAAACTACACCCCTCACAGAATTTAATAAGGGGTGCAGTGAGTATTTACACCCCACTGGCGTTTGACAGATCTTTGGAACAGTAGGCTGTGCAAATGAAAAATTACATTTTTCGTTTTCACGGACCACTGTTCCAAAAATCTGTCAGACACCTGTGGGGCGTAAATGCTCACTGCACCCCTTATTACATGAGGGGTGTAGTTTCCAAAATGGTCACATGTGGGTATTAATTTTTTTACGTTTATGTCAGAACGGCTGTAAAAATCGGCCACCCCTGTGCAAGTCACCAATTTAGGCCTCAAATGTACATGGTGCACTCACTCCTGTGCCTTGTTGTGCACCCGTAGAGCATTTTACGCCCACATATGGGGTATTTCGGTACTCAGGAAAAATTGCGTTGCAAATTTTGGGGGTCTTTTTTTTTTTTTCCTTTTAACGCTTGTGAAAATAAAAAGTATGGGGCAACACCAGCAATTCAGTGTAAAATGTTTTATTTTTTTACACTAACAGGCTGGTGTAGCCCCCAACTTTTCCTTTTCATAAGGGGTAAAAGGAGAAAAAGCACCCCAAAATTTGTTGTGTAATTTCTCCCGAGTACGAAAATACCCTATATGTGGCACTAAACTGTTTCCTTGAAATACGACAGGGCTCCGAAGTGTTAGAGCTACATGCCCATTTAAGGACTAAATTAGGGATCCCCTAGGTGTGGCCATAGGGGTATTCTATGCCAGTGATTCCCAAACAGGGTGCCTCCAGCTGTTGCTAAATTCCTAGCATGCCTGGACAGTCAGTGGCTCTCCGGAAATGCCGGGAATTGTTGTTTTGCAACAGCTGGAGGCTCCGTTTTGGAAACACTGCAATACAATACGTTTTTCATTTTTATTGGGGGACAGTGTAAGGAGTGTCAATGTGGACAGTGTGTAGTGTTTTACTCTTTATTATGTGTTAGTGTAGTGTTTTTAGGGTACATTCGTACTGGCGTGTTACGGTGAGTTTCCCGCTAGGAGTTTGCGCTGCGGTAAATAATTTACCCTGTACATTCACATGGGGTGGGGGGGGGGGGGGGGGGGGGCGGCGGCGGCGGCAAACCTCCAGCTTTTTCAAAACTACAACTCCCAGCATGAGACCTTAAGTACCAGGGTGTCATGACGTAGGCGTACTTCAAGGGTCCTTAAGGGGTTAAGCACCACCCAGTGCATACCTGTACGCCCATGGGAATTTTAATCGTGTTGTCTGCTGATTTCTATCAGCAGGCCACCCCGTGCAAACCCCGGGGGGGGTCTTGAGACCTCCCCCCCTCCAAAGTGTGCATCTAGCTGTTGCATAACTACAACTCCCAGCATGCACACACTACCAAAGGGCATGGGAGTTGTAGCAGTGTGCCTCCAGCTGTTGCAAAACTACAACTCTCCGCATGCCCTTTGATTGTCAATGCATGCTGAGTTTCGCAGTTTTGCAAAAACGGAGACACCTTGGTTGTGAAACAGTTTTTGTCCTCAGTGTTTCACTACCAGTGTGCCTCCAGCTGTGTCAAAAAAACAACTCCCAGTATGCACTGAGAGACTGCACATGCTGGGAGTTGTAGTTTTGCAACAGCTGGAGGTTTGCCCCCCCCCCGACCCGTCCCCCCCCCCCCACAGGATACATTCACACGGGCGGGTTTACAGCGAGTTTTCTGCTGCAAATTTGAGATTTGGCAAATTTTCCGCTGCAGCTCAAACTCCCAGCAAACCCCCACCTGTGTGAATGCACCCTTAAAACACTATTTTTGGGTAACACTATTTTACTAGGGTATTTTGGTGGCAGATGCAAATTCCCAAAATAGGCCTCAAATGCGCATGGTGCGCTCTTGCTTTGAAGCCCTGTTGTATTATCGGTTTGGCCGATATTATAAATTTTCTAAGTTATCGGTATCGGCAATTACTGTGCCGATAATGCCAGCGCTTTAAATCAATGAACTGCTTCTCTCCTCCTGCCTGTTCTGAGTCCAACCACCTCTGCTGCCCGATCCCCCTATCTATCCTCTGGCCACATCCCGCCGCCGCTGCATTGCCTCCCCATCCTCTGGCCACATACCGCTGCCGCATTGCCTCCCCATCCTCTGGCCACATGCCGCTGCCCCATTGCCTACCCCAATCTCTGGCCACATACCGCCGCTGCCCCATTGCCTCCCCCATCCTCTGGCCACATGCCAAAAGAAAGACCCCCAAAATTTGTAACTCAATTTCTCCTGAGTACAGAAATACCCCATATGTGGATGTAAAGTGCTTTGCGGGCGCACAACAAGGCTCTGAAGTGAGAGCGCACCATGTACATTTGAGGCCTAAATTTGTGATTTGCACAGGGGTGGCTGATTTTGTGGTTCTGACATAAACACACAATAATAAATCCACATGTGACCCCATTTTGGAAACTACCCCCCTCACGGAATGTAACAAGGGATATTGTGAGCCATAACACCCCCCAAGTGTTTGACACATTTTCGTTATAGTTGCATGGGAAAATAAAGAAACATTTTCACTAAAATGCTGGTGTTACCCTCAATTTCTCATTTTTTTACATGGGAGAATAGGAAAAAAGCCCCCCAAAATTTGAAACCCCATTTCTTCTTAGTAAGAACATACCCCATATGTGGGATGTAAAGAGCTCTGCGGGCGCACTACAATGCTCAGAGAAGGAGCGCCATTGGGATTTTGAGAGAGAATGTGTCTGAAATTGAAGGCCATGTGTTTACAAATCCCCCATAGTGCCCCCCACACACATGTGACCCCATTTTGGAAACTACATCCCTCATGTAATGTAATAAGGGGTGCAGTGAGCATTTACACCCCACAGGTGTCTGACAGATTTTTTGGAACAGTGGTCCCTGAAAATGAAAAATAAATGTATTTGCACAGCCCACTGTTCCAAAGATCCGTCAAACACCAGTGGGGTGTAAATGCTCACAGCACCCTTTATTAAATTCTGTTAGGGGTGTAGTATCCAAAATGGGGTCACATGTTGGGGGGGTCCACTGTTCTGGTACCACGGCGGGCTTTGTAAACGCACATGGCCCCCAACTTCTATTCCAATCAAATTGTCTCTCCTAAAGCTCAATGGGGCTCCTTCTCTTCTGAGCATTGTAGTTCGCTCGCAGAGCAATTAACATCCATGTATTTCCATACTCAGAAGAAATGGGGTTACAAATTTTGGGAGGCTTTTTCTCCTATTACCCCGTATGAAAATGAAAAATTTGGGGTAACACCAGCATTTTAGTGAAAAAAAATCACATTTTTCATCTTCACGTCCAACTTTAGTGGATATCTGTCAAACACCTGTGGAGTGTTAAGGCTCACTGTACCCCTTGTTTTTTTGGGGGAGGGGGAGAGGGGGAGGGATGGATATAGATGGATTATATGTATATTTTGAGATATATATATATATATATATATATATATATATATATATATATATATATATATATATAATGTATATGAGATAAAATATTTGTAATATACATAGGTTGAAAAATGTGTATATTTTTGTCCCTACAGCTAGTGCTGGGTGACACACCGATTCATACCGAATACCGGTGTTTTTTTTTTTTTCTGAACGGAATTATTTTCCCTATACTGCAATACCGGTCGGCCCCTCCCCCTCGAATGAATGAATTATCAGCCGCAGTGCGCTTGGGAACTAATCATATATGACCCACAGGCGCTGTCCCACAAAACCCCCCCCACCACACTTAATAAATGAAATCAGCCGCAGCGCTGTGCCCACATCAGGGGAATAATCATGTTACCCGGCTGGGCTGCTCTCCCCCTCCCGTGGGCCGCAGCCGCAGGAAATTAATGAGTTGTGAGCTGCAGGCGCAGGACGGAAAACGGAAGCTGTCGCCTCCCCTTGCAAGCGCTTAAAGCCAGTGGGCCGTGGGCGCTGCAGAACTTCGGATCAGAAGTTCTGCAGCGCCCACGGCCCACTGGCTTTCAGCGCTTGCAGGGGGGAGGTGACAGCTTCCGTTCACCGTCCTGCGTCTGAGGCTCACAACTCATTCATTTCCAGCACTGCGGCTCACAGGAGGAAAAAAAAGATCAGCGCCTGCGGGTAACATGATTAGTTCCCCTGATGTGGAGAAAGCGATGCAGCTGAGTTCATTCATTTGGTTGGGGGGGGAAGCAGGACAGCGCCCGCGGGTCATATATCATTAGTACCCCAGCACACTGCGGGTGATAATTCATTCGAGAGAGGTGGGTGGGGAGAGTATGGTGGTAAGTGGGAAATGAGTGGGGAAAAAAAAGCCATCAAATACCGTGGAACCACCATAAGTTTGAAAAATACAGTGATACACTTTTTTGGTCATACCGCCCAGCACTACCTACAGCTATTGTCTGTGTGTCTCTGAGGTGTCCAAATATTGGAAATGTGGGTGGACAAGTAGGGCTCTGTGCAGTGAGGACAAGCAGGGCTCTGTGCAGTGAGGCTCTGTGACATGCTCCAGGCTCACACAGCAGGATTGACAGGCCAGGAGCCAGCACAGAGCCCTCAATTGATGTGGAAATGCTATCACCCAATGCCCGGGACACGAGCAGGTGAATTGAATTGAACTGCAGTGATCTGTATAATCGAATGATTCCTCCCAAAAGTCCCCTAACGGACTAATGAAGTGGAAAAAATTTTTTTTTAAAACGCACATTAAACTCTTCCATATTAAAAATTCACATCACCCCCCCCCCCCATTTCCCATACAAAAAAAATATGCAAACATAATAAACTTATTTGGTGTTGGCGCGTGCGCAATTGTCCCAACTATTAAAATATAACATTATATGGCATTAACAAATATAAAAAACTAAATTCTGTGGTTTGATATTTATCATATCCAGAAGAAATTAAGTAAAAAGCAATCAAAAAGTTTGAACAATACCAAAATAGGCCTTTTGAGCGGTTATGCTGTTCTGGCCCATTGATGAAGGGCCTTCTCTTGGACATTTATTCCCTCCATTAATGCCCCGCTATGAGTCCCCCTTCACATTGTTGAGTCGTTTGAAGGAGGTTTTGAACACCACTATCACACTTCCCCAATGGCAGATCATCTGGGAATGGGCCTCTAAGGCCTCCATCTGCATGGCCTACAAAGAAATGCAATTTAAAATGCTAATGCATACTCCCGAGTTGCTTAATAAACTGTACCCGACTATTCCCCCTCAGTGCAAAGTAGAGAAGGTCAGCTCTCAGGACACCCAACACGGCTGCAGACTCCAGCATAGGCAATAGAACAGAAATAGGTAGCCAGTGATACGATGAAAAAACTGTTTATTCGGATCCCATAAAACCGCATGCAAGCGGGACTCAGCCAGGCAACCAACAACCGATATTCAGCGTGAAATTCCATGACAAACTAAATACATTTGGTATTGCTGTAATCAGGGCGACCTAAAGTATCAAAATAGGATGTAAGTTGGACCACAAGGTGAACGGCGTGAAAAATAAAACCCCCAAATTTGCAATTTTACCTCACAAATAATTTTTTTTTGCTTCTGAGCATATGTTTTAGAAAAATAATAGGTGACATTACAAAGTCCTACAAAAAACAACCCCTCATATAGGTCTGTAGATGGAAAAATAGGAGTTATGGCTATTATTGGGCGAGAAATAAAAAACGAAAGTGCAAAAACTAAAACTAATAAAGATCTTTTTTACGGACTATTTTGGTTAAAACTATTTTTTGTGTACCAGGACAAGTGGATTTTCATAAGGAACAAGTAGATTTTGCTCAGTTTTAGTCCCTTGGACAAGTAGTTTGTTTTTAAATTTCCACACTGGCCCTACTTGTCCTGCACATACTTCCTGTATTTTGACTCCTCATAGAGGCACACAGGCAATAGCTGGAGGGAAAGCATTTTTTCACTCAAAAAAATACAAATATACCATTTTTTTTTTTTTTTAAATCAATGATATAGTAGATAATACCATTATATGTATATTTGTAATATACATTGATTTATTATCTACTATATATCAAAATATTTTGTTGACTACAGGTATACTCTTAGATATAAAATTCTTGTATAAGCTTACCCATACTCCCCTCAATTTCATCCATATCTTCTAACCATGGAAGTTGTGTCCAACTGTACTAACTGAAACTACTGTATGTATGAACTGTAAATATCTAGAACTTTTGTACTTCGAAGTCTCTGATGAGGGCTCATTTTAAGTTCCAAACATAAAATTTGTTAAAGGTTTTTTTCCTGAAAATGATATAGAAGGTGAATTTTTATTTTGTTTGTTTTTAAGAATATGGGCCCAGATTTATCAAACTATGCAAGAAAAAAAAGTGGAGTGATTTTTCCCACAGAAACTAACCACAGCTCAGCTAAGGAGCTCTAGTAAAGTGAAAGCTAAGCTGTGATTGGTTGCTGTGGGAAAATAGCTCCACTTTTTCTGAGTTTGATAAATCTGGGCCATAGTTTTTATTTCTGTTAGATGTGTGAAAATAGTTTTTGCGGTGGAAAGTTTATGTTCAATTTGGCAACTATTATTTCTTAGCTCTAGTTGAACAAAGACCATGTTTGCATGCTTTGTGTGCTTTCAGCATTTAGGCATGGATTATACAACTAAAATGTGTTTAAAGGGGTACTCCGCCCCTAGACATCTTATCCCCCTATCCAAAGGATAGGGCATAAGTTGTCAGATCGCTGGGGTCCCACTGATCGGGACCCTGGGGATCGCCGCTGCAGCACCTCGCTATCATTACTGCGCAGAGCGAGATCTCTCTGCGCGTAATGACGGGCAATACAGGGGCCGGAGCATCGTTACGTCACGGCCCCGCCCCTCGTGACATCATGGTCCGCCCCCGTCAATACAAGTCTATGGGAGGGGGCGTGGCTGTTGTCACGCCCCCTGCCATAGACTTGCATTAAGGGGATGGGCCGTGACGTCACGAGGTGCGGAGCCATGACGTCACGCTGCTGCGTCCCCTGTATCGCCCGTCATTACGCACAGAGCGAACGCGCTTTGCACAGTAATGATAGTGGGGTGCCACAGTGGCGATCCCCGGGGTCCCCAGCAGCGGGACCGCGGCGATCTAATATCTTATCCCCCTATCCTTTGGATAGGGGATAAGATGCCAGGGGCAGAGTACCCCTTTAACTTCAGCAATGTAAATCCCTAACAATAAATCCACCTAGAAATCTACAAGTTATTTTCATTGAATTATGTTGAATTTGCTGGCACAGCCACAGCAGAGATACATTCTGGATTAGTGTTAAGCCCGCAGGGCTGTATTTGTGGGAGGGTCGTGAGCTTATATAAGCTCCACAACCCCCTGTTCGGGGCGTATGTTGCATTTGCAGTGTTCTCTTTACAGAAGCACTGCTGCTAGCTCATACGTTCGGAGAGGAGTTTGTGTGTTCTTTGGTTTTTGTACAAAGCTTGCCAGTTGGCCAGAATAGGTAAGTGCTATTACCTTGTTAATACGGGGCAACAGTGTGGCTATGTTCCACTCGCTATAATGTTGCATGCCCGCCGTGGTATTGACGCCTTATTCATGCTGTACCCCGCGGTCGGTGGTGTTCCGACACCGCCTGGCCATATGTTTCATTAGTTTTACTGCTGAAAGGTTATCCTTGGTGGCTCAGTGTCATACATTTATTCACTTGGTCAGTTTCTCTGGTCATAAGCCACGCCTCTTCTCAACTATGCCACGGGCATGATGGCGCAGCGGCAGCGCTGTACTCCGAAGTGTGTTATTACGCATCATAGGTGCAGACCGGGTGTGTCATCAGGGCACCGGGCTGTCACGTGCTGCGACGGCACGCTGGGGTCACGGGTTGCCGGCGTGCTGTGTGCGTCCGTGCTGGGTACAGCGATTGGTGTTTCCCTTTGATATGAGCTCGATGGAGGGAGACACAGGCTCCACTTAGCCCTGGGTCAGCGGGACTGCCGCTGCAGGGCTATCACTGTGATCAGGCGGACACACTTGCAGCATAGAGGAAACACATTATTAAGTTGTGAGCTGCAGAGATGACATAAGGTGCATAATGTGGTGGCTCTTCAAAGTATTTTCCTAAATGCACTGAGCATACTCCAGTGTCCAATTAATTTGTTTTTCAAAATAAACATGGTGGTGCAAAAAGTATTAAGTATTTTTCATTCTCAGCTTGTACATACTCACATTATCAGTACATATGGTTACCTATCATACCCGGCATACTTCAAGGGGCGGCATCCATTTAATTGTTACTTGCATTATATTGTTACTGACATAGTAACATATAAGCACTGAAATAAAGTCTATGAATAGTTAGGTCTCCCAATAAAAATTCAAAAAATATATAGACCAAAAGGGAACTTCTAAAAAGTTACTTTTATTAATGTCAGTAAAAATATATCACACACAGTGAAAAGTAGAAAAATAGAAATATAGAAAAATTCTTCATGGGGTCATCATATAGTCCAAAAAACTTTTCTAATCCTAATGTTTGTTCACTGAATTCCATCAGAGATATCTTAGCAATTCTGCCACTGTGAGATTCCCTAAACGCACATATCTGTTGTTGGTGACAGTTCACACTAGGTACATAAAGCTATGATAGTCCTTTAGTCCACCACACATGGAAATATGTTCTAAATCACAGTAATGAACTCTGTATCTTTCATATCTTATATCATAATATAAGATATAAGATATCATAAGATATATATCATATATCTTATATCATAATGTAGATATCATTATAGTATACTGCTTTGAATAAACTTATCACTTTGAGTAGCTACAGCTTCAGAAGCAGAAGTAGTAATGGTATACAGAACATCTCATGCAGTAGTTCATTCCTGAGAGTCCAACGAGCATTGACTCAAACCAGAGTTGTCTGTAATCAACAGCCACACCAAAGCTGTCTATACACTCTGCAGATCGCAGTATCTCTGCTTGCTTTCAAACAACTCCACATACTGTTAGTTTAATGCTTCAAAAGCTCGCACATGTATTAGAACAGTTCCACATGAGACAGTGACTCTGTTGTATTCATAGGTCACTATACACACTATGCAATAACTATTGAAGGCACGGTCTCAAACCATTCCACAGAGTTAAGTTAATACTCAGTCCTTTCATCACAGCAGTGTGACTCATGATGTATACATTGTTGCTTTATCAAAGACTTAGGTGGCATGCCAGCAACACAGTAAATCTTATAGCACTCAAAGTGAAACTAAGAATCCACGCAGTGTTGTAGATGCTACAGTTCTTGTTCTAAGGAGATGGTTCACAGTGCGCACTTAATGAACAATAGATATCCTTAATCAGAAACCTCCTTCATGGTAAGTTTTGGTCATATCTGTGTTTATATTTACGGTGTTAGAATATAGTTCATATATCACAGCTTCTAGTATTTCAGTCCTCTATAGATGTACTGATGTAGATATGATGAATAACTACTTGTCCAGCTGTATCATGTTGTATTAGAGACAGCCGCTGTCAAATAGGACTTTTTATGACTGTAGTATGCATACTATTTATTTTAGAATATGTGCACATTATTAATCCTCATGTGTTATATTGTGTCATAATCACACTTATCTTGTTTTCCCATGCGGTAATCTTCTGTCTGTATTTGTCAGCGCTGCATGCTCATCAGCTGTAGGTGTCCAGCTAGAGTACATTCTATGCCGTCAGCAGAGATGGTTCAGTCTTACAAGGGATGCAGTATGATGACTCCATGGTATAGGGGGTCCGTATGTTGACTCCATCTAAACGGGGTCCAACGCGTTTCATCAGCTGAAATCTTTAGGGACATATTCATCTTAGTCTTTCAAACAAAATAACATTAATGCTTATGAAGAAATATAAAATCCCATCCCTTCCCCAATATCGCGCCACACCCCTACCCCTTAATTCCATGGTTGAACTTGATGGACATATGTCTTTTTTCGACCGTACTAACTATGTAACTATGTAATTAAACAGCAGTGCATTAGCACTATGTGTGCGGCTCTGATGGCGACCGTACTTCAATTCATTACCTGGCCTTGTGATATACCTGTGGGCTTGTTCTCACATGACTCAGGGTATGCAATCACCACCATGCACGTCAGAATGTGACGTATACTACACAGTGATGGCCAGGTAGAACCCCAGTCATGCGCATAACAAAGCCAGGTGATTGCCTCAGGAGGTAAGTATTCCTAACCTCGTTCTGGGTATAGCTGGTGAAGGCAGGGCGAGCAATCTTGCATTCCACATCCAGCAATTCCTAATAGGCTGCATTGGATGTGTAGTGGAGAGAAGTAGTATATGTATGAAGCAAGAGGTAATTCACGCACAGGTTCTACCAGAACTAAGATTATCTAACGCTATTAAATATATGGAAACAATTGGAGCAGGTTCCCATATGTTGAAAAGTACAGACACTGTTAATAAACATTCAATCTTGAGGGAATGATTATGTACTACCACTAGTTTATAGAGGGATAGAATTTAATTATATGGGGCAGTAATCATAGTTACATAGTTAGTATGGTTGAAAAAAGACATACGTCCATCAAGTCCAAACAGGAAATTGAAGTGAAGGGTGTAAGGGGATAAGGGGAAGGGATGTAGTTTTATAATTCTGCATAAGCATTAAAGACGATATCCCATGCAGCAAAGAAAAAAAAAGATACCTAGCCATTCCATAGTATATTCACCTACTACCTCTCTGACATGTTTGTGATTTTTTTTCCGGCCCCCATTCACCAGCTATTCAGCTCATAAATTGCAGTTACTTCCTGGTTATGGTGGCTATGCCTGTGATCTCAAAGACTACATTTCCCTGCATGCACTGCTCACATTTCCTGCTCTCAGCTGCCTGAGCAGAGAACTTGTTACCTCCCCTAACTTATGTTAGTCACTCCCACATAACACTGAGCTCCAATCATAGCCCTATACAGCAGGGTGGCCACGAGGAAACAAAATGTAATCTCAGTGCTCAGAGAGAGGGACCCTGGAGTGGAAGCTGCAGTTTTACACTGTAAAATCACTCCCTCCCCCTCCTCCTCTCAGTGAAATAGGTTTACAGTGGCACAATCACCTCCCCCCCTTCTCTGCCCTGCACTCCTCTCTCCCCAGTGCTCAGTGTGACAATTCTACTCTCCCTCCCCTCCATTCTCAGTGTGACAGCCCTACGCTGGTAGCTCCCTCCCCTCCCCCCTCTCCTCCGTTCTCAGTGTATAAACATTAGCAAGGAGAGGGGAGAGAATCAGCCTGTTTGCTGACTCTGCTATGATCTGAATCAGCCGGCATATAGGCAGTGCTGCTCAGCCAATCACTGCAGAACAGAGGGAGGACAGTGTGAATATTCATCAGATGGGAGGGGCTAAGGCCGAGCTCAGGCAGCTCTCTGCAGCACAGGGGTTTTCTGGGTAATTGTCACGTCACGGCCCCTGGATGCTGCTGATAACAGCCTGAATAGGGGGTCGAAAGTCATGAAAACCTGGAACAGCTGAATTTCCTGTCAGACAGAAGAATGCAGATAAAGCTTGTTTCTAAGCAGCACTGGTAATGGAAGTGATTACAAACCTGTATAACTTTACCTTCTGCACTAAAAGCTGAACAATTGTTTACTGTGAGACTTCTCCTTTAATGTTATTTTGTTCCAGGAATGTATCTAACCCTGTTTTAAAGCTGTTAATTGTTCCTGCTGTGACCAGTTCCTGAGGTAGACCGTTCCATAAATTGACAGTCCTCACGGTAAAGAAGGCATGTCGCCCCTTTAGACTAAACCTTTTCTTCTCCAGACAGAGGGAGTGCCCCCTCGTCCTTTGGGGGGGTTTAACCTGGAACAGTTTTTCTCCATATTTTTTTGTATGGGCCATTTATATACTTATATACGTTTATCCTATCCCCCCTTAAACGTCTCTTCTCAAGACTAAACAATTGTAACTCCTTTAATCGCTCCTCATAGCTAAGATGTTCCATGCCCCATATTAGTTTAGTCGCGCGTCTCTGCACCCTTTCCAACTCCGCAGTGTCCCTTTTATGAACAGGCGACCAAAACTGAACAGCGTATTCCAGGTGAGGCCGTACCAATGCTTTATAAAGGGGGAGTATTATGTCCCTGTCCCTTGAGTCCATGCCTCTTTTTATACATGACAATATCCTGCCGGCTTTGGAAGCAGCAGCCTGACATTGCATGCTATTCTGTAGTCTGTGATCTACATATACACCCAGATCCTTCTCTACCAGTGACTCTGCCAGTTTAATCCCCCCTAAGACATACGACCCATGCATGTTATTAGTACCCAGATGCATAACTTTACATTTATCCACATTGAACCTCATTTGCCAAGTGGATGCCCAGACACTTAGTCTATCCAAGTCATCTTGTAACTTATGCACATCCTTTATAGACTACTGTGCTACAAAGTTTGGCGTCATCTGCAAAGATAGAAACAGAGCTGTTAATGCCATCCTCTATATCATTGATAAATAAATTAAACAGCGGGCCCAGTACTGAACCTTGGGGTACACCACTAATAACTGGGGACCAATCAGAGTACGAATCATTGACCATCACTCTCTGGGTACGATCCATGAGCCAGTGTTCAATCCAGTTACAAACTAAAATTTCCAAACCCAAAGACCTTAACTTACCTGTCAGACGTCTATGAGGGACAGTATCAAATGCTTTAGCAAAATCCAGAAACACTATATCCACAGCCATTCCTCTGTCAAGGCTTCTACTCACCTCTTCATAAAAGCAAATTAGATTGGTTTGACAACTTCTATCCTTAGTATTATAAGTGATAACCAGCATGGGTTTACTATTATCCCCTATGTATTCCTGTATGTAATCCCTTATAAGTCCTTCAAACAATTTACTCACAATGCACGTTAAACTTATCGGTCTATAGTTTCCTGGGTAAGACCTAGAGCCCTTTTTGAAGATTGGCACCACATTTGCCTTGCGCCAGTCCCTTGGCACAATACCAGACACCAGTGAATCTCTATCATGAACAGGGGTACAGATATTACTGAACTTACCTCTCTAAGAACTCTTGGGTGCAATCCATCTGGCCCTGGAGATTTGCTTACATTTATATTACTTAACTTACCTTGTACCATCTCTACATTAAGCCAGTTCAGTACATTACATGATGTGTTACCAGCACTGACCTGTCCAATGTCAGCTCCTCCTTCTTCCCTAGTATATACAGAACTAAAAAATCCATTCAGTAGCTCCGCCTTCTCTTGATTGCCCGTGACAACCTCCCCATTATCATTATTAAGGGGTCCTACATGCTCTGTCCTTGTCTTTTTTGTATTTACCGGTATATATCTAAAAAAAATATTTAGGATTAGTTTTGCTTTCTTTGGCCACCTGTCTTATTTTGAATTTTTGCTGTTTTTATTACATTTTTACAGATTTTATTAAGCTCTTTGTACTGTTTAAATGTTATAGCTGACCCATCAGATTTGTATTTTTTGAAGGCTATTTTTTTGTTGTTTATTGCTCTTTTAACATAATTTGTCAGCCATGTAGGATTTAGTTTTAATCGTTAATATTTGTTCCCCTTTGGTATATATTTAGCTGTATAGTTATTTAGAGTTGATTTAAAGATGTCCCATTTACCTTCTGTATCAGTATTTGAGAACACCTCCCCCCAGTCTATGTCCTGTAGTGCAGCCCTCAGCCCAGGGAAGTTTGCCTTTTTAAAGTTATATGTTTTTGCCTTCCCCGCCTGTCTTTGTTTTCTACATTTTAAGTCAAAAGTAACTATATTGTGGTCGCTATTACCAAGGTTTTCCCTCACAGTTACATTACCAACCAGCTCTGCGTTGTTGGAAATGATCAGATCCAAAAGGCATCACTTCTTGTTGGGTCCTCCACAAACTGGCCCATAAAATTATCCTGCAATAAATTTAGGAATTGTCGCCCCTTTGTAGTTTTAGCCAACCCCGGACCCCAATCTATATCTGGATAGTTAAAATCTCCCATTATTACCACTGTACCTGCCCGGGCGGCCCTCTCTATTTGTTTATACAGCTGTCCTTCTATCTCTTCAGTGATATTAGGGGGTTTGTAGATTACACCAAATACTATTTTTTCAGTATTTCCCTCGTTTTGTAATTCTACCCACAATGATTCCACATCCTCAGAATCATCACACACTATGGCATCGTTCACACTGACTTTCATACCACTTCTAACATACAGACAGACTCCACCACCTTTCCTGTTCATTCTATCTTTGCGAAACAATGTAAACCCCTGCAGATTGACAGCCCAGTCATGCGAGGAGTCCAGCCATGTCTCAGTGACCCCAACTATATCAATATGTTCCTCCAGTATCAAGGCCTCAAGCTCCCCAATTTTATTTGCTAGGTTTCTGGCATTTGTGAACATACACTTTACATTTCCATCCTTTATGTTATTGGGGTTAATGGGATTCAAGGGTGTAAGTTTTATTTTCCTATGAAGCCTATTCCTATTAACTATTCTAACCCCTCCCTTCGCTCCACCCCCCGGTACATTTATAATTCCCACCTCTCTATCTACACTATCTTCCCCCTCTTTGCTGTAGGTTCCCTCCCCCCAAGTCCCTAGTTTAAACACTCCTCCACCCTTCTAGCCATCTTCTCCCCAAGCACAGCTGCACCCTCCCCATTGAGGTGCAGCCCGTCCCTACGGTAGAGCCGGTAACTGACAGCGAAATCAGCCCAGTTCTCCATGAACCCAAACCCTTCCTTCCTACACCAGCTTCTGAGACACTTGTTTACCTCCCTGATCTCCCGCTGCCTCTCTGGTGCGGCTCGTGGTACTGGTAGTATTTCAGAAAATACTACCTTGGAGGTCCTTGCCTTAAGCTTGCGGCCTAAGTCCCTGAAATCATTTTTAAGGACACTCCACCTACATCTTACTTTGTCATTGGTGCCAATATGTACCATGACTGCTGGATGCTCTCCAGCCCCGCCCAGCAACCTGTCAACCCGATCCGCGATGTGACGAACTCGTGCGCCAGGCAGACAAAACACTGGTACATGTGGAATCACTGGTACGCATTGGTACGGCCTCACCTGGAATATGCTGTTCAGCTTTGGTCGCCTGTACATAAAAGGGACACTGTGGAGCTGGAAAGGGTGCAGAGACGCGCGACTAAGCTAATATGGGGCATGGAACATCTTAGCTATGAGGAGCGATTAAAGGAGTTACAATTGTTTAGTCTTGAGAAGAGACGTTTAAGGGGGGATATGATAAACGTATATAAGTATATTAATGGCCCATACAAAAATTATGGAGAAAAACTGTTCCAGGTTAAACCCCCCCCCCAAAGGACGAGGGGGCACTCCCTCCGTCTGGAGAAGAAATAGTTTAGTCTCAAGGGGCAACACGCCTTCTTTACCATGAGAACTGTGAACTTATGGAACAGTCTACCTCAGGAACTGGTCACAGCAGGAAAAATGAACAGCTTTAAAACAGGATTAGATACATTCCTGGAACAAAATAACATTAATGCTTATGAAGAAATATAAAATCCCATCCCTTCCCCAATATCGCGCCACACCCCTACCCCTTAATTCCCTGGTTGAACTTGATGGACATATGTCTTTTTTCGACCGTACTAACTATGTAACTGTTCGGTGATCCCGGTCTTAGTGACAGATCGCCCTGTCTGTCCCCCTAATAATTGAGTCCCCCACCACTAGTACCTGTCTGGGCTGCCCTGTACTCCTCCCTCCCTCCTTACTTGAGCAGACACCCCCTTGGCGGTCAGAGGCAGTATCCTGCTGCAGTTCTGCTAGCTCTGTAATGGCATCCCCCTCATCTGCCAAGCGGGCAAACTTGTTGGGGTGTGCCAGTTCAGGACTAGCCTCCCTGACCCTTTTTCCCCTACCCCGCTTTCTAACTTTAACCCAGCTAACTGCCTGACTGTCCTGCAACTCCGTCCCACTGTCCTCCCCCACCTCTACTCCCGAGAGTGCCTGCTCAGTGAGCAAGAGACTCCTCTCCATGTTGTTAATGCTTCTCATTGTTGCCAGTCGCCCCTCTAGATGCAGGATCTGGGCTTCCAAACGGACACCTAGCACACATCTCGCACAACAATATGCACCCTCAAACTGTTGTTCAAGGATTACATACATTGAACAGGATGTACATTGGACTGCATTTTCCAAAATGGAGGCCATCTAGTTATGGGGATTTCACAAATGTATAGGCAAAAACAATCAAAATTACACTTCAAATTTTTTGTAGACCTTGTGGGTTCAGAAATTAACACTCACAGCGATCTCAACCTCCTGCTTTCAAACTCCTGTTTTTGAATCTCCTCTTTCACTCCCCCTGTTACACAGCAACACTCAGAAGAGCAAGCTCTCAATAAGAGTCCCAAGCTAAGATTTATACACCTGTGCCCAATCTACTCCTCCCCCTAGAGGTGGAACAGAGAAAAAAAAAGTTTTTGTTAATGCCATATTTACAATTTCCAAAAGTTCTTCACTAAACTTTTTTGTTGGGTCCATATTCATCACAGAGCTGGCATGCTGCCTAAGTCTTTGATAAAGCAACAATGTATACATCATGAGTCAAGGCTGCTGTGATGAACGGACTGAGTATTAACTGTTAACTCTGTAGAATGGTTTGAGACCGTGCCTTCAATAGTTACTGCATAGTGTGTATAGTGACCTATGAATACAACAGTCACTGTCTCATGCGGAACTATTCTAACACATGTGTGCAAGCTTTTGAAGCATTTAACTAACAGTATGTGCAGTTGTTTGATAGCAAGCAGAGATACTGCGATCTGCAGAGTATATAGACAGCTTTGGTGTGGCTGTTGATTACAGACAACTCTGGTTTGAGTCAATGCTGGTTGGACTCCGGAATGAACTACTGCATGAGATGTTCTTTATACCATTACTACTTCTGCTTCTGAAGCTGTAGCTACTCGAAGTGATAAGTTTATTCAAAGCAGTATACTATAATGATATCTACATTATGATATAAGATATATGAAAGATAGTGTTCATTACTGTGATTTAGAATATGTTTCTATGTGTGGTGGACTAAAGGACTATCATAGCTCTATGTACCTAGTGTGAACTGTCACCAACAACAGATATGTGCGTTTAGGGAATCTCCCAGTGGCAGAATTGCTAAGATATCTCTGATGGAATTCAGTGAACAAACATATTAGGATTAAAAAAGTTTTTTGGACTATAGGATGACCCCGTGAAGAATTTTTCTTTGTTTATATTTTTCTACTTTTCACTGTGTGTGATATATTTTTACTGACATTAATAAAAGTAACATAGTTCATAAGGTCCAATACCATGACCAATTGTCCGGTATGGTTAGGAGAACAAATTTTTAAAGCAATTGAAACCATGGAAAGAGAACTTGTCTGGAAAGGGAAAAAAACAAGAATGAAATTAAGTTATCAAAGTTATGTATAATGGAGGACTAGCAGTTCCAGATTTTAGATTATATTATATAGCAGCACAGTTGAGGTACGTAAAGAAATGGAAAACAGATGTCTTTGCGAACATGATAAAAGGAAAAAAAATGTGTGCAGATATGGGAGAATTCCTAGAATCTAAGTTGGGTGGGAAGGATCCCATAGAGGAAATGGTGGATAAAGTATGGGAACAAATGAAAAAAGTAATGAAGGTGAGAGGTTCATTTGTATATATGAGATTATTTAATACAACATTCAAAGAATTAGAGCGGCAGGAATGGCGGTTTGGAGGTAAATATAATTTGAAATTTGTAGCACAGAAATTTTGAACATTTGAGGATCTGAGCGCACAGTATAAAATTCCTAATATCATGTCACTATTTAGGTATGCACAGTTAAGAGAGGCAGTCAAAAAAAAATAGATAAGAGGAATTGAGAATTATTGACTGCCCGATAGTGAAGGTGTTAAGGGAAGGCACGGATAAAAAAAAAAAAATAATAATTTCTAAGATGTATAAAGGTGGATGTTAAAAATAAGGGAGAAAATCACGTTAGTGTAAAAGAATTGGAGAAGGATATAGGACAAGTAACAGAATGGGAATGGAGGGGGATTTGGGAAGAGAACCTGAATATTATTTTAAAAAGTTACACAAATTTTTTTTTTAACATAGGTGATATCACACGCTGCAATTCCTGGGAAAAATAAACGTAAAAATACAAATGCCCAAGATGTGAGAATGAAGGAATGGGGTTCTTCCATATGTATTATGAGTGTCCCGTGTTTAAAAATGTTGGATGAAGGTGGTAAGGATGACAGAACGAAGGAGATAAATTGATATCTTGGTTATTAGGGGGAGAAAAAGGGAAAGAGAGAAAAAAAAATGTGTGTGTGTGTGTATATGTATGTGTGTATATAATAAAATATATAGCTTTCAAAGGTCCTCCCCAAAATTTTTGATCCTGGAGGGTGCATTAGCAGTGGAGCACAAATGCTCAGGGAGGAGTGGGGCGTGAAGGCGCAAAATTTGTACAAAAAAAAATTAAATGGGGGGACTGACAGACGGTATGTATTTTAAACACCAGGGGTGAGAGGAAGGAATTGAGTAATGAAGTTGGGTCTGGATTACAAGTTGGATTCCGAGGGGGAGAGGAGATAAATGTTACTTTTTCTATTTAGTGGGGTGTTAGTGATAGGAAGATTTATTTAGAGTGTTAGGTCGGTGGGGAAGTGGAGGAGAGGTAGTATTAGACAAGTCGGACAGGGCAGTGGAACCGGATAGGAATAATAATAGATTAAGAAAAATGGAATTGTGATTTTATATGGAATGTAAAAAAATAAATAAAATGTGTAGTTCATAAGGTCGAAAAAAGACCAGAGTCCATCAAGTTCAACCCATAACCCTAATGAGTCCCTACTGAGTTGAGCCAGAGGAATGCAAAAAAAAAACCTCATACTTGAGGTAAAAATGTATTCCAGACTCCAAATATGGCATCAGAATAGATCACTTATTTGGCCTTTTGGCTAAGATCAAGTGTAGTATCTGTTCTTATAAGTTTCATGCCGGTGCCCGAATGATGCTGGTTTTGGGTTAGTGGGGATGGGTGCTGCATGGACGGGGCAGGTGTACCAGGACTTTTCGGGGCTGATTCTGAGGAATCAGCTCGACGGCTGCCCCGATTAGACCTGTTCCCTCCGGGAGGCTGAGGGTCTTGAGCCGAGGTACTTTTGTGCCTCGGGGAGTGGTGACCCCGAGGTGCTGAAACTCACTGGGAGGATAGACTCACTGAGTTGAAGCACGGGCACCATAATCTCTTGGCTAGGATCAGAGAAATTTTTATAGATCCGTCAGATGAGATCCAGGTCCCCAGATAGGTTATCCCCCCAGAAGGGCAGGTGAAGGGAAATGCTGAAAGAAGGGAAGCTTCCACATGCCCTGGCAACGAAACACCCAGAGCCTCGGATTTGGAGAAATTGATTTTAAAATTCGACCAAGCTCCAAACTCAGTGAGCCTGCGCATCAGGTTGGGTAAGGACACCATTGGATCAGTCAGGTAGACCAGAAGGCCGTTGGCAAAGGCCGAGCACTTACACTCGTCGCCACCCACCACCACACCATGAATTTTGGGATCCGATCTAATAGAGGCCAGGAGATGCTCCATCACCAGGACATAGAGAAGCGGGGACAGGGGGCACCCCTGTCTGGTACCATTCTTTATGTGGAAAGAGGAGGACAGGGCTCCATTAATTTTGAGGTGGGCCGAAGGGGAGTGATAAAGTGCCATGATTTTTGCGCTAAATACAGGGCGTAACCCAATACGATGCAGGGTTTGCGCCAGGGAGGACCAGGAGATACGATCAAAGGCCTTTTCGGCATCTAAAGAATCATTAAAGACAATTTAGAAGACTTGGCATGATTAATATCCACAGTCTTGATGGTATTATCCCTGGCTTCCCTCCCCAGCACAAACCCCACCTGATCCAGATGGACTAACTTGGGGAGGACAGAGTTCAAACGGGTCGCTAATAATTTAGAGTAAATTTTCAGGTCTACATTTAAAAGGAAAATGGGCCGGTAACCACTACAAACTTGAGGGTCCTTTCCGGGCTTCGGGAGGACCACGACGTGGGCCCAGGTAGAAGAAGCAGGTATAGGTTGAGAAGGGGAGACTGAATTAAATGCACTAAGCAGAAGGGGGGCTAGGTGATCAAAAAGGGTTTTATAAAATTTAGGTGTAAACCCCCCCCGGAAGGTCCCGAACAACACGTTTTCCAGTTCCTCCCGAGAGAAAGGAGCCTCTAGGGCTTCAAGCACTTCCGAGGATAAGGAGGGGAATGGGGAGGCAGGATAGTGCGAGGGAGCGGTGGGAGAGGGGAGATTATAAAGATCAAAAAAGGACCGGAAGGTATGTGCGACGTCATCAGTAGAGTGGACAACATGGTCAGCAGGGGTGCGGATACATGGAATATGCGATTATGCAGTCTTAGAACGCAGTGCTCTAGCCAGCATGCGACCAATTTTATTCCCATATTCGTAAAACCTTCTACGGCCTAACTGAAGCCAGTGCCCCAGGACTCCTCTAAGAGCCTCTTCACCTAAAGTCTAGCCAACTGCAGGTCCCTAAGTACTGGTTGGGAAAGCGAACTTTTGTGTAGCGTTTCAAGGGAGGAGAACGCAAGTAGCGCTTTACGCAAAGCCTGAGCCTTGCCCTTCTTAAGACGCGACCCGTCTTTGACAAGGACCCCCCATAAGACGCATTTGAGAGCCTCCCATTGGACAAACGGGCTGGTAGAGTCCCCTGCGTGATCTCTCACGAAATTGGCAACAGTCGATGTCAGGTCAGCCAGACAAGGCGGATCTAACAACACTGATTCATTCAATCTCCACGACCAGGCCGACTTAGTCAGGAAAGGTAGATGGAGAGAACAATAGACGGGGGCGTGGTCAGACCACAATATGTTGCCAACCGAGGAAGAGACCACCCAAGGGAGAGCGTTGTGCTGGACCAGAATATAGTCCAGTCGACAGTAAGATCCGTGCAGGGAGGAGAAGAAACTATAATCTCTGTCCAGAGGATGTTGCAGGCGCCATGTCACCCAGCTGAAGCAAAGCTGTTTGATGGCCGCATAGGACAGACTAGAGCGACCCGTGGAGTTATCCATAGTAGGGTCAAGGGTTAAATTCAGATCCCCGCACAGGATCCCCGGACCAGAGGCAGGGCCAAGTCAATGAGATTGACCAGGAAGTCCACTTGACCCTGATTAGGAGCATAAGCATTAACGATAGTAAACGGACTACCGTTCAGCAATAAGGACAAGATGATATATCTCGCATGCGCATCAATATGTATACCTATGGCCACCCCCTTAGTGCGAGCCAGCGGGTTATTGGCGCAAAACCAGGTTGGGTAATGCCTATTGCTATTAAGCGCTGGCGCATGGCCCGATTTAAAGTGGGTTTCCGGCAGACAAGCAACTTGTATCTTACGTTTGTGAAGATGGTGAAGAATTTGGGTTCTCTTCGCTGGCGTATTCAGTCCCTTCACATTGAACGAAGCCACGTTGAGATCCGCCATGGGGAGAGCAACAAGCCATAGGTACCACCCACTTAGCACTAGAGGTTCCACAGATTAGCGAAGCCGCAGCCTCTGGAGAATGGGAAAGGACAAACTAGAGAGAAAAACACTAACCAAACAAAAGAGACAAAAACAGCCACTCACCAGATGTCACCAGAGAAAAAAGAAAAGACAAACCAGAGAGAAGGGGGCAGACAAGACAATAGAGACAAAAAACAGGCACGCACCAGAGGAGAAAAGGAGAAGAAAGGGGAGGTAGCTGTAGTAAAAAAAACTACCACGGCACCAACTAAACAGGGTATGGTACAGGACCAAGAAGACCAAAGTCCGAGAAAAACCCCCCGGAGAGGTCTCCAACCTACGAGGGGAAGGTGGATAGCAAAGCGGCAAGAGGGGAGCCCGAGCCCAGCAACACGAAAAAAGGGGTCAACTGGAGAAGGACAAAGGGAGGAAACATGAGACAATAATAATGTGATAATAAAAGGGGGAAAAGGGAGAGAATGAGAGGGCAGAATAGGGCCCAGACTCATAAAAGGGTGAGGGCAAGAAAGTAAGGACTAGGGTGATATGGTAGCAATCAAATCTCACTTAAACCTGTGGAGAAAGAGAGAGCGAGAGAAGACAATCAAGTGGAATAAATCAAATATGCATCAATAAACAATTATCCCAGTCAATCATCAGGAGCCTGGTCAGCCCTAGAGGAGGAAGGAGCTGATTCCCAGCGTGTGACCCATCTTTGGCGGCCGATTTGTGAGGGAGCGCCTCAGCGGGCCTGCTTAGGGGACCGCTGGGGAGAACGTTGCAGCTGTCTCTTGGGTGCAGAGGATGCCAGCGTGGGCCAGTCTGGAAGAGAAAGGGGAGGAATGTCCAAGTCCTTCAGAAAACCCAGCAAATCCTCCGGAGATCGCAGGGTGTATGTTCTGCCCTCCCTACGGACCAGGAGGGTGAAAGGAAATTCCCAACGGTAAGGAATGTCCCTACCCCTAAGAACCTCAAGAAGGGGCTTCAGAGCTGCACGTTGGGCCAAAGTGTGTCGGGAGAGGTCAGGGAATAATTGGATCTCAACATCTCTATACAGGATACGCCACCTCGCTCTGGCAAAGCGTAGGATGTCCTCTTTAATGGCGTAAAAGTGCATTCTACAAATAACATCTCGGGGGCGACTGTCATCAGGATTTGGAGGCCGTAGGGCCCGGTGAGCCCTATCCAGCTCAATGTGAGCGTCTAGCGGTCTGTCCAGGAGATCATTGAAAATCGCCAACAATGCTGGGTACAGTTCGTCAGGGCCAACCATTTCCGGGAGACCACGAATACGAATATTATTTCGTCTGTTGTGGTTTTCCACATCATCCAAATGCTGTTGCAATACAAATAGTTGTTCACCATGTCTCTGGACCGTATCCTGTAGAGTTTTAACAGTAGCAGATGTAGTATCCTGAGCAGTCTCAATATCAGACACTCCTGTCTGCACTCCTCAACCATTTGTTTAGCCATAATTGAGAAGTCCTCTTTGGTGGGTAAGGTGGCAAGCAAGGAGCGGAGGTCCACCAAGGTGATTGGCCTATCAACGCCCTCAGTAGGAGGTGGCATCACTTGAGTGGGCCCCTAAGCATGAGACATAGAGGGGCAAGGGGACGGGTAGTCCATTGCAGGGGTACGAAAGGCAGGTGGGGGGTAGGGCCCCTATCGGCCAGGGCAGTAGGCAGGGCGGATGGAGCAAGAGAAATGTGTCCCAACTAAGGGCTGGTCACCGTAGTAGGGCGCAACACAGTGGGACCCCATGAAGAGCCCGAGGGCCATTGAGGGGATGGCGGTGCCCCCGCATATTGAGGATCCTGTGGAGGAGAGGGCAGGGTATAGAAGGCCACCATCTGTGAGGGGCCGGAGAGTGGCAGTGAGGGCCATTCCATGGGGGCCAGCACAGGGCCTACAGGAGGGGTCCCTAGAGGCATATGCCCGCAGTCCCCTTCATCAGCATGGGGGGTTATTATTGCAGGGCCCCCACGGTGGAGCCTGAGCCCCAAGAGATGGAGGCCCCAGTCCCTGTTGAAGACTGCAGGAGAGAGGAGGCATCCACTCCCCCTTCTGACTCCCCCTGGCTGCGAGGACGGGGGTTCTGTGGGCCAGCAGCCTCCAATTCAGTAAGGCCCTGGGCCGGTGGGGACCGCGGCACGCTCACCTGTGATGTGGGGGTCTAGGGTGCGGCAGAAGCAGCGCCGCGATCCACCACCGGGCGGACATCAGGATCCGGGGCCGGCGTCCTCTGTGCGGTCGTAGTAAGGAGCTTCTCTTCAGGCGCAGTGCAGGCCGCGCTGCGCCTCCCGTCGTCTTCCCGCCGCGGCAGCAGAGGTACAGGAGGTGTGAGGACAGCGCTGCCAGGAGTCTTCTGCGTCCCCGGGGAAGGCACAGGAGCCACATCGCAGGACGGGAGCAGCCCGGCAGTAGGAGGCGACCCATCTGCAGGTCTAACCTCCGGAGCAGGAGAGGCAGGTAAGGAGCCATGCGCCGCCGCCATCTTGGAGGGAGGCAAGGAAGAGCTTCTCCTCGGCTGGGAACGGGTGAAATACCCAGAGATGTTCGTCTGGGGGGATGGAGGGCGAGTCCTGGAGCCTTGTAGGCACTTTTTGTGGTGTTTCCCCTTGGGCATGGCTGTTGTAGCAGGGTGATGCAGGGTGCCAGGCTCGGAGCTCACAGCGCATGCTGCCTCACAGCTCCATGGCTAGCCACGCCCCCCCCCATACTTGTTTTAATATTGCAGATTTGAGCATGAAATACAGTCGCTCAGCTTTCTATGACGATCACAAGTCCTTTTCATTTAAAGAAGTGGCAGCTTTAATATAACATAACAAGGAAGCTAATTGGGTGACAATTGATACGGAACTATTCTGCAGGCATTTTGCTGGGTTGAAAGCACTAGCATGCACATATTGTCAGTCAATTTTTTTCCACTGCCTGGTGTCAATTGGCAAAGGAAGATGTAGTTGGTGCCAGAGCTCAAGCAGTTGCGGGTCCTTCAAGCCAGAGAGCAGTCAGCTCCGTGGATAGGCTGGGCAAGCCGGTCAGGTCCCTAGGGCGGAATCAGATCAGTGCAGACTGCTGCACATTTGCTTTAACTGTTACAGGGCATATCCTCGGTCAGCCTGTACACAAAAGAACGCTCAGTTCTGACTAGGCATGGTGGATGTCAAGGTCCTTGGGTGCTGTTGAGCACTCATCCTGAACCTAGGTGGGTCAGGAGGATTCACTAGTGGCTTTCATACAGGCCTGGTAGCACTGCCACAGAGCACGTATGAGTGCAGAAACCTTTTATCTGCCAGCAGTGACCCGGGCACAGTGGCCATATTGCTAAAGAACGAAGTGGACAAAGGATTTATGATTGGCCCCTTTTGTTTCTTCACCCTTGTGCTGCTGGAGGGTTACCCCCATAGGCATAGTGTCTGGCAAGTTTAATAAATAGAAGCGTTTGATCTACGATTTGTCTGCACCTCATTCCTCTTTTGTCCCCAGTCTGAACTTGTTAATCCCCTCAGAGGAGTTCAGGATGAAATATGCATCATTTGATGAGGCAATACAGATCATCTCAGAGCTGGGTCAAGGGCATGGTTATCAAAGGCAGACATCACTGATGCTCTTAAATTGTTGCCAGTGAATAATGATCTGTGGCAGTGATATGGGGTTAAGTGGGAGGAGTTGTATTACTTTGCAGTCAAATTAACATTCTGGTAAAAAAGTAGCCCGTGGTTGTTTGACCAATTCGCCATAGCTCTTCAATGGATTTTAGAGAGCATAGTGGGATGCCAAAATGTCATTCATTATTTAGACGATTTTTTGTTAT
The DNA here is from genome assembly GCF_029499605.1 of Hyla sarda. Lineage (NCBI taxonomy): Eukaryota > Metazoa > Chordata > Amphibia > Anura > Hylidae > Hyla > Hyla sarda. The sequence goes on from NC_079191.1 coordinate 293,378,884, forward strand.
TAGAAGGTCCTCAGTCAGTCCCTCACCAACTTACTGATTTACTTACGTGTTTCAGCAATTAGCAGTTCCGGTCTACCCCACTGAGATAGAAGGCCTTTCCCATGTATTGACCTTTTTTAGGCATTATTTTAGACTCTGAGAAGATGGAGGCCAGGTTACCACAAGATAAGTTAGTTAGGATCAGGGAGACTATTGCCACTTTCAATAGATCTCAATTAAGTAATAAAGCCGAGCTGCTGAGTCTTTTAGGGATGTTAGCCTTCGCTATGAGGATAATACCACAGGGACAATCGTTTATTTCTGTTACTGGAGGTAATGTAGTCAGTTCCCAATCAGCATAGTGTAGTTTCCCTAGGTTCTGCCCCAAGGTCAGATCTAGCAATGTGGCAGATTTTTCTCACCAACTGGAATGGCATTTCATTCTTCCATCAGTGTCTGATTCTTCTCCAAAAGTATTTACCGATGCATCTTCTAGGTTTTGAAGCAATATACGATAATCAATGGTTAGCGGACGCATGGCCAGACCAGTTTTAAAGCCTGGTTTCAGTCAATCTTAGCTGCTTTTGACATTTTTTCTGTGGTAGCAGCTGCTTTTGCATGGGGGCATACTTGGGAAAATGAAATTGGAGATTTTCCTAGTCTAGATGACGGAAAATATGGATTTTATTAGAGACGAATATTATGCATGCTTTCTTTACTGCAAAATGTCCAGCAGCCAAACAGTTAACTACAATAACAAGGAGAAAAAACTTTAAACAGCACACACAAACATGCGGTCTATCCCATTATCCAATCCGTGCAGGTGCCAGGTGATATAAGGTGCTGTCTTCATTACATATTCCTCTTTCTTTGGTGTTGGAGAAAAACTTGTATCATAAACTTGTAAAACCAGAGACTGATCAGAAACTTGAAAATGAATATGAAGAAATCATGAAGATCGTTGAAAGGGGTATGAAAACTTGAAATGGTGGATTTCCAGTCTTAGACCGCTGAAAAATACAAAAACATAAATAGGGATGGGTATTTGGGAGGGATAATATTCGTCTCTTGTCTTTTAATAAAAGCCATATTTTCCGTCATCTAGACTAGGAAAATCTCCAATTTTATTACAAGACAGAGTCTCATCTTAGATAATAGTAACAATAGTAAACTAGGAATTAGATAACAGACAGAGACGTGACATTCCGTTTTATAGTAAAAAGATTTGAAAGTAGATTCAGAGGACCAGTTAGCAGTCTTAAGGATATCGTTTAAGGATCCTCCAGATTGAAGGATTTTAGTAGACATGGTGCCTCTAGTGGAATGCGCACCAAAATGGAGCTATCTATGCCAGCTAATGACATGGATTGTTTAATCCATCTGGCTAAGGTGGGAGACGATACTTGGCGGTGTGGTTTGCAAAAGAATATAAGAAGTTGTGAATTCGAAGGTGATCGAACAGATGCGGTTTTGGCTTCATAGGATTTTAAACGGCGAACCACACACAACTTTTCCTGAAAAGGAAAAGCTGGATAAAAAACTTGATGTAGAATGGTTTTAGTTCTACTATGTATAGAGAACTGAACACCATTCGGTAAGTATTGTCTAGGAGATATATCTAAAGATTTTACATCTGAAACTCTTTTAGTGGAGATAAGACATAAAAGAATGGTAAGTTTATAGGAAAGAAATTTAAGGGATAAAAGGTCATTATCGTCCCAAGTAAGGAGATTTAATAAAAGATTAACATCCCAGGTGGAATGATATTTGGGTTGGGGGGGGGTCTTCTAAAAAGGATTCCTTTTAGTAATTTGCAGACCATAAGATGTCTGCCTATGGGTAATTGATCGATAGGAGAGTGGCTAAAAGAAATAGCTGAACGATATAAATTTATAGTCCGATAGGCCTTACCCGAGTCAAAAGATTCAGAGAGGAAATTCAGAATATGAACTAAAGGGGCTGAAACGGGATCCAAATCCCGTTGTGAGCACCAATTAGTCCAAATTTTTCAGGCTGTTTCATAAGCAGTCTTTGTACCTGGGGCCCAGGCATCCAATAAGATGTCTTTAGATGATGATGAAAGCTCTGGGAGAGATTCTGACAGCCCGAGATCCTCCATGCTATGAGGGACAGCTGGTTGTCCAAGATCATAGGATGGGAATTCCCTACAGGGTCTAAGAGAAGTTGATGGAAGACCGGAAGAATCCTTGGGATCTCTATTGACATCTCTAGCACTAGAGGAAACCAAGATTGGGATGGCCAAAGAGGTGTTATTAGGACCATATTGACTTTTTAAATACAAACTTGTTGAACTCGTGAGAGGTTGAAGGGAGGAAAAGCGTATGACTTTTTGAGGCCAAGTTTGGAGGAGAGCATCTACCCCCAATGCCTCTGGATTCGGGCGCCAGCTGAAGAAATTCGGGAGTTTTGTTCAGCCTGGACGCAAAAAGATCGATATGAAGTGGACCCCAAAGATGAAATATTTGCTGAAAAACATTGGGGTCCAATCTCCAATTGCTGGAATCTGTCAGAAAAGGAGAATTCCAGTCTGCCACAGAATTGGACAGGCCAGGAAGGTATTCCGCCCTCAGAACTATATTCCTGTCCAAACAAAACTGCCATGTCTTGGGTAATTTGGGTAAGAAGTTTCGAAGTTGTTCCACCCAAGCGATTGATATATTAGACTGCAGGTATATTGTCCATACGTAAAAGTGAGAAGTTTTTGCAAAACTTTTCAAAGCAAAGAACCCTGCCTGGAGTTCTAAATAATTGATATGAAAGAGAGTTTCAGAGGGAGACCATTTCCCGCCTGTGGTAAGTGGACCGTACCGAGCACCCCAACCTGTCAGACTTGCGTCTGATTCTATGGTCAGGTGTGGAGATGTGGAAAATATGGCTTTGCCATTCCAAGATTGAATATGAAGAAGCCACCATTGAAGCTCTTCTTTGGCTTCTTGGGATAAAGGGATTTTGTCTGAATAAGACATGCCTTGTCTCAAATGGAGTATTTTTAATCTTTTTGTAAGGCCCGATAATGAAGGGGTGCCGGGAAAATTGCTTGAATGGTAGCTGAAAGTAAGCCAATTATCCGGGCAATGGACCTCAACGATATTAAGTCCTTGTTGAGGACAGTCCGAATTTCTTTGCGGATTCGAACCAGTTTCTTGTTGGGAGGGCTTAAGAGGGTTGTCTGGGTGTTCACTAAGAAACCCAGGAATTCCAGTTCTTTTGCCGGAAGAAGAATATATTTCTTCTGATTGATTAGAAATCCGAGATCTCATAAGAGTAAAATCAAAACCGAATGACCAGGGAGTCAGGAGTTTGTCTGGCGCAGAAAGGAACCATCAGGCAGCCAAGTAAAATCAATGGATTTATTAGATGCAACGCGTTTCGCTGCGCATGCGCAGCTTCATCAGGCAAGACAAGAGAAGGCTGGTAACAGATATATATACCTCCAGGAATTAACCATTAGAGTACTTTTTGAAAGAGTTGTTTCATAGAATTACATATCCACATATAAATGTGACAATGTATGAAAAATATATAAATAGATATAAATAAATATAAATATGCAAACAAAAGTCACAAAAATAATAATGAAACAACAATATAAAAGCACAATGCAATCATATAAACATATATATATATAATATAATTATCGCATGTGGTGTGAATATACCACCACAAGCGACTCAAGGAATCACACCGCTTAGTCACCGGTGCGGCATTCAACAACGCAAGTTGGATATTATTTCAAAAAATATATATGATATAAAGAGATATGGACCTATAAGGTGTTATGTATGTTAATTCAAAGGATAAAAAATTGATTTGTATATCGCTGCCTTACTAAATAAAAAATAAATAATAAACAGTGCGGTAAACCAAATCGCAACTGACCAGAAGGTGATGTATGAACACTACTTGGAGAAAGTGAAGAAGATGAACTAGAATAACTAGTGCGGTATTGAATACAGCACCCGGTGAAGACGCAGGGTGTGAATATTCGTAAAGAGATCCAAATTTACAAACATTAAATAAATAAAAAATACAGAAGTTTCTATATGCAGAAAGGAAGGGAAGAACAAAGAACGGAACTTGGATAATAAAACATAAGGAATAATAAATACACAGTAGGGCGCTCCAGGGTGAACAGCACAGAAGGAACAACGAAAAAAATAGATCAAGATATAATATTTTGGAGATTAATCCATAGGAAAAAATGGAAAAATGTTTAAACCCTAATTTATCAGATTATTTAACTGTATCGATACATTCATTAAAACCTTGAGGGTGCAAAGTATGTAGTTTGTGAATCCAGAAGGATTCACGATTATTTAATCTTTGTATTCTGTTAGGTAAATGAATGGGGATAGTTTCTAGAATAATTAATTTCAAAGTTTCGGTATTTTTTTGATGATGAAGGGTGAAGTGTCGGGACAAACTATGCAACAAAAAAACATGTTTTATGTTCCATCTGTGCTTGTTCATCCTGGAGCGCACCGTTTGTGTGGTGCGGCCAACGTATTGGCGGTCGCAACCACAGGTTAATAGATAGATAGCAAAAGTGGTGTCGCAATTTAGTGAATCTTTTATTTTAAATGTTTGTTGTGTGAAAAAGAAAAAGTATCAGTTTGGATGATCCATTCACAACAAAGGCAGCGACTTTTTTTGCAAGGGAGATCTCATAAGAGATGAAGTCCAGTTCGTATGGAGTTGGATTAATTGACATGATTGAGCCATGATGAGGATGTCGTCCAGATATATGATCAGACGAACACCCCTGGAGCAAAGCGTAGAAATTACGGGTTTCAGGAGCTTTGTAAAGCACCAAGGGGCAGAGGAGAGACCGAACGGAAGGCATGTGAACTGCCAAAGTTGGTCCCTCCAAAGGAACTGGAGATATCTCTCGTGAGAAGGGTGAACTGACAGTCAGATAAGAGTCTTTCAGATCTATCTTGACTAACCAATCGTCCTGAAGAAGGTCTCGTAAAAAATGGATGCCTTCCATCTTGAAATGTTGATATGAAACGAAATAGTTGAGTAGTCTTAGATTTATGACTGGTCTGAATCCGCCGTCCTTCTTTTTTACTATGAATATGTTGCTCAAGAAACCCTGAGACTGGGGTTGGATAGGAATTATGGCCCGTTTTTGGACAATTCCTGAATTTCTATATCTATCAGAATCTGGTCTGACATAGAGAATTGAATTGGGTGAGGGAGGTGATGTTGTATAGGATCTGTCACAAATTCTATTTTGTAACCAAGGATTGTGTTTAGGACCTAAGAGTCTGATGTTAGTAGGTTCCAGTTTTGGAAAAAATGGATTAGGCGACCTCCTAGGGGAATGTGGGAAGAACACTGATGAACACTTACCTGTGGAAGGGTTGGGTTTGGCGAGTCCTCTTCGTCCTCAAGATCTCCACGGGCGACCTCCCCTGTATGGGAAGAAGGGGGAGTGTTGGGAGGAGGGAAAGGTATATGTGGAAATGAAGTTTTGAGAAGGACTTCTGTATGGGGGTTTGAATTGATTTGACCGGCCGGAAAAGCGGCCCTTTCCTTTTCCGGTCCGGGTAAAAACCTTGGGTTCAAAAACCTTTTTTTAGTGAAGCCTGGGCTTTGTCCAGGGAAGAAAATATGCCAACATACTTTGAAATTTCTTTAAAAAATGCATCCCCAAACAAAAGGAGTTCGTCTGGGGAGGTGTCAGAAGAGGCCAATTGTGATAATTGAGGATCCATCCTAATAAGAATAGTGCGTCTGCGTTCGGCACAAAAAGAGGAGTTAACATTGCCGAATATACATAATGCTCTTTGGATCCAGCCTTTAAGGGTGTCTAAATCTAAGGGTTTACCTAAAGAGGAGGCCTCCTCAGTCATATCCATAATTTTTGTGAGAGGGCCTAATAAATCCAGGAATTTATCCTGGCAAGCCCTAAAAGATCGGTCCAGGCCTTTCTTAGGGTTTTTACCTGTTTTAAGCAGATACTTAATTAATATTGGGTCAATTTCTGGGGTGGCTGATTTGTTAATGTTAAATAAGGACTGGGATATTCAGCCCTCAATTTATTCCTTGCAGATCTATCCAAGCCTTTCTTAAGCCAAAAATCTAGGTATTTTGCCACTTGTGGGAATGGGGACCATTCACCTGATCTAGGGTGTTTGATAAGGGATGGGTGAAAATATGGGTTACCAGATCCATCCGTAATAACCTCAGTGGGTTTTGAAGAGTCAGGCATGGGAGCATCATTCTCCTCGGAAATATCCGAATAGGACTCATTATGGTCAGAATCTGAAGAATAGTCTGAGAATTCTTGGAAAGAATTGGGCTTTTCTCTCCTGGAGGCTTTCTGAACCCGAATAACTGATTGTTCCTCTCGGGTGGAGGGTCTGGGGTGATCAGATATATTACCAGTCTTATAGCTGCACGATGGAAGTGAGCTTTCATTGGGGTCTTGACCTGCTCCATGACCATGCAATTTCTGCATTTTGGTGGAGGTATGGTGGTCATATGTATTAAGCCTCTTTTTTGAAGATTTTTGGTGTTGAAAAGGGTATTTAGAGGGGTACCCTATAACCTCCTCAGCTGACCAATAGACATCAGGAGTATGACGGACAGTTTTTGTATGTTTCTGCTTTTTATGTTTCATTGCAGAAGTCATGGATTGTGTGATGGTGTCCTGCATGGACGCCATGACTGACTGAACAGTAATTTGAACTGTGGAAGTGAGTCTCATTTACTAGGGCTTTGACTTGAGCCCCAGTCATGTATTCCCCTTCATTAGGGTTATTAGCCATATTAGGTGTATTGTTGGTATACATAGATACACAATAGGAAGGGAACAAGGGAAAAAACACCTGTGGAAATATGAAAGTAATATGATATTATTATAGAATGACTAAACTGGCCAAAATTGGAGAAATGAAAAAAAAACCAGTGTAGTACCTAAAAGATACCAGAGGATGGCGCCACAGGATAAGTAATGGAAATGGCTGAGAAAAGCACTAACAGGAAGCTGTTCAATTGAACGGAAGCCGGAACAGTAGGTAACCAGCTGAAGGAGATTGACGAGCTCAGCAGACGTGCGTCCCGTTGCTAGCAGTGTCTGAGAAGAATGGCGGCAGAAACAGCTGTCAGGGGAGATAAGGTGAAGAGCGGGACAGCGTGCGGGTCACGTGACACTGCCGGGGAACGCTCGAGACGGCAGAAATGTTAATAGAGATAATGGCAGTGTGAAAAAGAAACAAGATAGCGGCGCAAGATATGAGGAGAAAAGAGAACAGATAGTCAGAAAGTATTGAGATAATGAAGAAAACTACATAGAATAGTAGGAATGAATATATGAAGTGAATGGAAATTAAAGTAAAAGGACAAACCAAGGGTTAACACGCTATGAAGAAAATACAATATGAGAATATATGGTATTAAGCAATATTCCATGAATATTGGAAATATTGCTGAAAAGGCAAATAACAAGGTACACTTATCTTTGAGAGCAGCAAAGAGGAATATGTAATGAAGACTGCACCTTATATCACCTGGCACCTGCACGGATTGGATAATGGGATAGACAGCATGTTTGTGTGTGCTGCTTAAAGTTTTTTCTCCTTGTTATTGTAGTTAACTGTTTGGCTGCTGGACATTTTGCAGTAAAGAAAGCATGCATAATATGAGTCTGTCTTGTAATAAAATTGTGTTTTATATGTGACAACCAAGCCACTGTGGAGATTTTAAACAAAGGCCAGTCAAAGTCTGAATTAGTTATGAAGTTTTAAGGAGGCTGGTATGGGTTGCCCTTAGTCACAGGTTTCTTTTCATGGCAGTACATATTCAGGGATCTAGGAACATTGAAGCTGATGCGCTATCAAGGTAGAATTTTCATGTTTTATTTCAGACCATACCGGAAGCAGATCGGGTGGGCATGTCAGTTCCCTTATACAAACAACTGGCAGATGGCCTTGTAATAGATTCTCTGGCCATCAACACTAAGAGGTCCTACGATGTAGGATGGAATAGCCATTAAAACTTCAAGATGCACAAGGCAGCTGATACTGATTATATTGAACTTTGTATGCTTTGTAGCTTTTTTCCATAATTTGCAACTATCCCATAGTACCATCAAGATATACCTAGCTGGGGTGCAGCATCATTTCTCCATGAAGTTTCCCAGTAGACAATCATTGTTCTCCGCTCATCCGGTCAGAGCCATACTAAAAGGTATAAGAAACAGAAAAGGCAGTAAAGCCCTGTCTCAGTGGCCAGTCTCTGGGGAGTTGTTTAGAAAGAGGTCTGACATGTTAGACAATTCCCCTTTTGGCTTCCTAAATAGTTTGGTTATCAAAGCAGCAATATACGTAGCATTTTATGGGTTCTTGAGACCAGGGTAGTTCTCCAGTGCCAATCTTAAGTCGACATCCCTGTTAAACTTTTTCCAATAGATCACCCCTTGGGGCAATCCAATTGTACCCTAATTTCCCATATACCCTCTAAAATAGTTAAACTTTATTGTTAATTAAATCAAAAAATATCCACACTTTTAAAAGGTATCAGAGCAGTACTCCCTGGTTTGTATCCAAACTCTGTTAATGTCTCCACTGAGACTAATATCGCTGTCTATCGCTGAGTGTGCCTGCAGCTCACACTCCAGCTTCCTCCGGATACTGCTCTGATTTGCTTAAAAACACCCTACTCAGCCCCCCCCCCCCCCCCCGACATGTTTCGCTACTATGTAGCTTTGTCAAGAGGTATGGGGCTTCTGAGTGTGGGCAGCGTGTGTCGGGTTCTTTATTACCTCTGTTTGTAACGTCACATCCCATATTGATGGATCCCCATCCAACTAAATCCTTTCTATTTAATCCTTGTCCTCTGGTTGGTACAAATTCCTTATTGACATAAGTTTCCTCCAATGAGATCTCGGTTCCCTCCTCCGAATCCCATTGGTTTTCAATGGATAAATATCTCAACCAATCCGTATCTTTGTTTACAATTTTCGTCATCTGCGCGTTCTCCTCTGCGCTCGGACTTAGTTTCAATTGCGCCTCATCTCATCTGCGCACTCTCGCGTGCGCGAGCTGTTTGTCATCAAAAGCGGAATTCTCAGGTGTATATGATAACACCTCCTATTTCTCACTCTGCGCGCTATAGTATGCGCGAACTGTTAGAGTTCAGATCATGATACTTGGGGCAATTTTATAGGAGTTCCCTCTCTTCTCCCTACAGATTACTATTTTTATTATTTTTGTTATTGTTATTTTTTGAGGGGATTTTATTTCTACAAAGGGCAAATATATTCTCACCGGATCAGATGGATATTAAGTTCTAGATCAGAGTTGCCGATGGTCCTCAGCGTCATTAGGTAGGATATTGGATAGTTAGGATCTTGGTGGAGATTACTATAATTTCTGTTTCTAATTTATCTATTTCAATATTATTTTGTCAATTTGTATATATATTCCTTTACCTATCTCTCCTTTTTGGATCTGGGGGATTCCTTAGTTGATTTTGATGATTAACACCATTTTGAAATGAATAATGTACTGATAAATACTAGCTTATATGTTTATAAGTTGGACCTATTTGCCATTGCTCTGTTTTTTGTTATTTATTTTGAGTTTTTTACCGGGAGGCCAGGTCGGGTGGGCGGTGGGGGTGGGGGGGGTTGTTTTGGGGGGGGGGAAATGAGTTCTTTTGAACAGAATTCTTTTATGCCTTTTTGTTACACAGTTATTTGTTTTGCTGCCTGTTTTGTTGTATGTAACTTATTGTTCTTTCATTTCCTTATAACAGAATCACCTTCTACCTCACCTCTCCATACTCATTTCATTATCCCTGTTAAAGTCACAATTAGTCTTATCAAATAATGTGTTCGTGTTGACTCTGTTTTCCACTAAGACCTCTAGGGTAGAAGTGCAGGTACAGTATTTACATACAGGTCACAAGTGGTGTCCTGTTCATGTTTTCAACATCTTATTGATTGCCATGGTTGATAGACCTGCTAATGCACCACGGCTTCTCTTCAATAATGCTCCATTAACAACTAGTAATTTTGTCAAACTCGTTCGTATTGTTGCTAAGAGCTTGGGTCATGATCCCGCCTCTATTTCCGGGCATTCTTTTAGAATTGGTGCCGCCTTGGCTGCATCACAGCATAAGGTCCCAGCACATAATTAAACCTTATGCAGATAAAATTCATTCTTCTATGTCTGATATTAGGGATCGACCGATATTGACTTTTTAGGGCCGATACTGATAATCTGTGAACGTTAAGGCCGATAGACGATAACTTATACCGATATTCCGGTATGAGTTATCAGCTATTTCTCTGCCCCACCCCTGGCCCCGCAGAAGCCGCTTTGATCAGGGATTTAAAGCTGGCACATTAAATCAAGAGACCGCCACTTCTCTCCCCCTGCTGGTCCTGAGTCCAACCACTGCTGCTGCCCCATTGCCTCCCCCATCCCCGATTTTATAATTATCTGTTCCTGGGGTCTGCGCTGCTTCTGGCTTCGGCGGCGTCCTGAGCTGTCACTTTGCACTGACGGTGACGTCGCGTTGAGGACGTCATTGCGCAGCGCGCAGGACGCCGCAGGAGCCAGAAGTAGCGCGGACCCCAGGAACAGGTAATTATAAATCCGGGAATGGGGGAGGCAATGGGGCGGCGGTGGTCTCTGGCCGGGGCGGGGCATTATCGGCAAGGTAATTGCCGATAACGCCCAAAATCGTGAATATCGGCCGATGATATCAGCCAAACCGATAATCGGTCGATCCCTACCAGATATCTGCCACAGCTTGAGATTTCACAAGTGTTTAAAGTTCTGGCTATGTAATGGTGTTATTAAATAAATGTTTGTTTTACTTGTCTTGCTTTTTGCCCTCTACAGGCGTGCGCCTGTTCGTGGTCATGGCACACCTCAACCGCTTGTTATGTATGTGGTATTTATTATAAGGTCCACAACCCCCTGCTTCGGGGCGTGTTTTGCATTTGCATAACCCACCCAACCCTCCCCTTTCTTACTTTCCATCAAAGGGTATGCCCTCTACAGGCATGGTCATGGCACACCTCAACAGCTTATGTATGTGGTATTTATGTATGTGGTTAGGTGTTTCAGGTAAGTACTCACGATTTAAGCCATGAGCACAACTGCAGCAGATTAGCAATTTATACACATTTGTTGTATACTTTTTTTTTTTGCAGGTGAAAACTGCATATAATCTTTGGGTGTATAATATGTACAAGGCAAAAAGTATGAGATGAAAGGTTTATTGCTATCAAGGTTCTTTCCCTCTGGAGGTGTCCTGTCTGTTTAAGGTGTTCATAAAAATCTAATAATGGGCTGAACTAATTTTATAACTTTTGCTTTAATATTTACAGACCCTCAGCGTGGATGCATGTAAGGAACGTTTGCTGCTTTCCACTGTTATTGTCCCTGTACTTGACATCATGGCTTTGATTCTAAGAAGAGGAGAGCTGTTTTTAAGCAATCCTCATCATATAACTCTTTCGTTGAGCACACTTTTGATGGTGCCGCTTGAAAATGTGAAAGCTGAAGATTACTATAGCGTATTCCTATCCATACACGAAGTTCTCTTTTCTGTATTACAATGTCATTCAAAGGTAATTTCACATTCTAAAAGTATTGAATTGAGGCAATCAAACTATATCTAATACTTACATATCTATTGTTTGCCACTTATGTTTAAACAGAATGTTTGTTTATAGAAAGTATATTGCTAAAAGTGGGCTGTAAAAAAATATTTATTATTTACATAGGTTTTTGACTGTTTACTGTAACGTTCCTTTCAAAGGGAATCTCCACATTATACATGTTCAGCTAACTCATCTGTGGTGTAAAATTATTTCTAGTGGTTTAAAGGGGTATTCTAGGAAAAAACGTATTATATATAATATCAATCTAATCTAATCTATCTTGGCTCCAGAAAGTTAAACAAGATTTTTTAATAGAAGTAATTTACAAATCTAACTGTCCTTCCAGTAGTTATCAGCTGCTAAAGGGGAGTTTTTCTTTTCTTTCTGACAATAGTACTCTCTGCTGACACCTAGTTGTCTCAGGAACTGCCCGAAGCATTAGAGGTTTGCTATGGGGATTTGCTCCTACTCTGGACAGTTCCTGAGACATGCAGAGGTGTCAACAGAGAGCACTCTTGAGAGATATAGATATATAGATATCTATCTATATATCTATATATATATATATCTATATATATATATATATATATATATCTATATCTATATATATATATATATCTATATATATAATATATATATATATTCGACTGATATTGATTTTTTTAGGGCCGATACCGATAAGCTGTGGACTTTCCGGCCGATAGCCAATAACTTATACCGATATTCCGGTATAAGTTATTGGCCATTTCACCACTCTTTCCTCCCAGCCCCCCCCCCCCCCAGCCCTACAGAAGCCGCTGCAGATCAATGATTTAAAGTGGGCGCTTTAAATCAATGGACTGCAGCGGCTTTTTTCGGGGCCAGAGACCGCCGCTACCGCCACCCGCTTCTCTCCCCCTGCATGTCCTGAGTTTAACCACTGCCGCTGCCCCATTACCTCCCCCATCCCCGGTTTTATAATTACCTGTTCCCATGGTCCGCGCTTCTTCTGGCTCCCGTCCTGAGCGGTCACTGTGCGCACTGATGGTTAGAACGTCACTCGCCATTGCGCAGCGCACAGTGTAACGCAGGACAGCGCAGGAGCCACAAGTAGCGCGGACCCCGGGAACAGGTAATTATAAAACCGGGATGGGGGAGGCAATGGGGCAGCGGTGGGGTGGGGGCATTATCGGCAAGGTAATTGCCGATACCGATAATTCCCAAAATCGTTTTTATTGGCTGATATCGGCCAAACCAATAATTGGTTTATCCCTAAGATATATATATGGATAGATAGTGTGAAACTGAATTTGTCATATTCTAGGTACTTCAAAGTAACCACCTTTTGCTTTGCTTACTGCTTTGCACACTCTTGGCATTCTCTTGATGATTTTCAAGAGGTAGTCACCTGAAATGGTCTTCCAACAGTCTTGAAGGAGTTCCTAGAGATGCTTAGCACTTGTTGGCACTTTTGCCTTCATTGGGTTCAGGTCTGGTGACTGTGGAGGCCAGGTCACCTGGCGCAGCAACCCATCACTCTCCTTCTTGGTCAAATAGCCCTTACACAGCCTGGAGGTGTGTTTGGGGTCATTGTCCTGTTGAAAAATAAATGATGGATCAACTAAACGCAAACCGGATGGAATAGCATGCCGCTGCAAGATGCCATGGTAGCCATGCTGGTTCAGTATGCCTTCAATTTTGAATAAATCCCCAACAGTGTCATCAGCAAAGCACCATCACACCACCTCCTCCATGCTTCGCACAAAGTCACGGTGGTTGGAACCAAAGATCTCAAATTTGGACTCCAGACCAAAGCACAGATTTCCTATGGTCCAATGTCCATTCATTTTGTTCTTTAGCCCAAACAAGTCTCTTCTGCTTGTTGCCTGTCCCTAGCAGAGTGGTTTTCTAGCAGATATTCTACCATGAAAGCCCGATTCACACAGTCTCCTCTTAACAGTTGTTCTAGAGATAAGTCTGCTGCTAGAACTCTGTGTGGCATTGACCTGGTCTCTAATCTGAGCTGCTGTTAACCTGCGATTTCTGAGGCTGGTGACTCGGATGTACTTATTCTCCGCAGCAGAGGTGACTCTTGGTCTTCCTTTCTTGAAGCGGTCCGCATGTGAGCCAGTTTCTTTGTAGCTCTGGATGTTTTTGTGACTGCACTTGGGGACACTTTCCACCTAGAATATGACATTTTTTTCAGTTGTTTCACAATTTTTTGCGTCTATAATTCCACATGTGTTAATTCATAGTTTTGATGCCTTCAGTGTGAATCTACAATTTTCATAGTCATGAAAATAAAGAAAACTCTGAATGAGAAGGTGTGTCCAAACTTTTGGTCTGTACTGTGTGTGTGTGTGTGTGTGTGTGTGTGTGTGTGTGTGTGTGTGTGTGTGTGTATGTATATATGTATATAATATATATATTTTAGAAAAGTTCCTGGAATACCCTTTTAACCTCTTAAGGACCCAGCCAATTTTCACTGTAGGATCCGGCCATTTTTTTACACATCTGAGCATTAGCCTCTAACCCTTGACAAAGGTGATTTATCACCGAAACGTTGGGTGGGCTGGTAGTTAAGTTTTAAACAGTGGAGGGATAAACAAGAGCAAAGAGCATATAGAGTACTCTGTGCTAAAGTAATAGAAGATTAGCACGGAGAAGTTACATACTTAAAGCTCTATACATGTGAGAGGAGCAATCCCTAGCTCCCTAAATACAATACCTTCCACTGATAATTTTAACATTTGTGCAAAGGGGTAACATTTTAGCAAGATAAGAATAAAGATTTGTTTTTGAGGGGGGTTCTAGTGAAGGGTTAATTCCCCGCGAGGGGGGTAACCCCTCAAAGGTTGTTGAATTTATGATTTACCCTGTAACCTCCAGGGACATTTTTTGTGGATGCAGAAGAGGAGGAGTCACATTTGGCTTTTGAAAAGGGAATTTTGCTAAAATAGTTTTTGGGGGGCATGTCCCATTTAGGAAGCCCCTATGCTGCCAGCACAGCAAAAAAAAAACTCACATGGCATACTATTTTGGAAACCACACCCCTCAAGGAACGCAACAAGGGGTACAGTGAGCTGTAACACCTCACAGGTGTTTGACGACTTTTTGTTAAAGTCTGATGTGTAAATGAAGAAAAAAAAAAATTTTCACTAAAATGCTGTTTTTCCCCCAAATTTGACATTTTTACAAGGGTTTATAGGAGAAAATGACCCCCAAAACTTGTAAACCCATTTCTTCCGAGTATGGAAATACCCAATTTGTGGACGTCAAGTGCTCTGCTGGCGCACTACAATGCTCAGAAGAGGAGGAGCGTCATTGAGCTTTTGTAGACAGAATGCGTTTACAAAGCCCCCCGTGGTGCCAGAACAGTGGACACCCCCCCACAGGTGACCCCATTTCGGAAAATACACCCCTCACAGAATTTAATAAGGGGTGCAGTGAGCATTTATACACCCCACTTGGCATTTTACAGATCTTTGGAACAGTGGGCTGTGCAAGTGAAAAATTAAATTTTTCATTTTCACGGACCACTGTTCCAAAAATCTGTCAGACACCTGTGGGGCGTAAATGCACACTGTACCCCTTATTAAATTACATGAGGGGTGTAGTTTACAAAATGGGGTCACATGTGGGGGGTCCATTGTTCTGGCACTATGGGGGCTTTGTAAACAAACATGGCCTTCAATTCCGGACAAATTTTCTCTTTAAAATCCCAATGGTGCTCCTTCTCTTCTGAGCATTGTAGTTCACCCGCAGAGCACTTTACATCCACATATGGAGTATGTTCTTACTCAGAAAAAATGGGGTTACAAATTTTTGGGGGTCTTTTTGCCTATTTTCCTTTGTGAAAATGAAAAATTTAGGGTAACACCAGCATTTAAGTGAAATTTTTTTTTTCATTTTTCCATCCAACTTTGAAGAATTTTCATTAAACACCTATGGGGTGTTAAGGCTCACTATACCCCTTGTTACGTTCCATGAGGGGTGTAGTTTCCAAAATGGGGTCACATGTGGGAATTTCTTTTTTTTGCGTTTGTCAGAACCGCTGTAAAATCAGACACCCCTGTGCAAATCACCAATTTAGGCCTCAAATGTGCATAGTGCGCTCTCACTCCTGAGCCTTGTGCGCCCTCAGAGCATTTTACGCCCACATATGGGGTATTTCCGTACTCAGGAGAAAATAAAAAGTATGGGGCAACACCTTCATGTTAGTAAAAATATAACTAGAGTATGGAGATACTCAATTTACCACACAATCTGACTCAGAATTTAGCCAGGAGTGATATCCTCTCAACACTCAAGGTAATAATAAGTATAAAAAGTATGTGTTCTGGCTTCTTCTCAAGGACTAGATATACTAGAAATCAATAAATTAAATAACTAAAAAAAAATAAAAAAAAAATATATAGATATAGATGTGGTTGTGGTGTGGACGGTGGGAATGTAGATGAGTGGGAATAGAAGATGGTCTAGTTTCTATTGTTGTTCATGTGGTTACAGATGTGGTATAAGTCTGTTAATGTGGTGAAATGGAGTGCAACTATATGTATGGATACTTGATAATGTAATGTATATGTCTGTCTCTGTAACAAAAAAAAGTGTCTATGTCAAAGATATAACGATATTTTATTAAACTAAATACAATGTAAAAAAGGTAACAATTAATAAAAGTGCAGGATCCTTGCACTTCCCATATACTTTAAAATAATCAATTTAACACATAGCATCACATAGACAGCAACGATAAATAGTTAATAATAAATTAGTAATAAATTGTGGAGCATTTGAGGTGGATGCGAGCGCCTGCAGTGCACTTGCAGGCGCTGGAGACCCTAAAATACAGGCCCACTGTCCGGGTAAATGTTGCTCTACTAATAGGAAAGTCATTAGGAAAAGGTGTTGGAAAAGGTAAGTCCTCCAAATGATCTTAATCTTATAGACACGGCAGGTGGTCACAGCAATTGTTCCGTTGTTTCTCTGTGACCGTGAAAAAACCAAATAGCGCAGCGGCTCTAATTGGTCGGCACAGAGGCCGTTGAAAGCAAATGATGAGCAGATGATGGGCGGCACTGCGGCCGTGAGATGATAATAGAAACAAGGCACGGCGGACGCCAGATAACCGGTTCGGTACACTGTACCGCTTACCCGTGGATGTGGCAGTCCTTCTCACCTTCTGGCCGTGACAGTGGTGGCAGCGATGTCCGGGATAATCTTGTGAACTGCCGGCAAGCAGACTTTCCCTCTTCGAATGAGTCACGATGTCTTCAGGAGTCAGGTAAGCGGTGTATCGTGATGGGTCTTGGTCCCGGTAGTGTTCTGAGCGCACGCTTCTTGGTATTCACGGATCGCTCTGTGTGCTGTGACCAGCGGTGCGTGTAATGGAAGTGCTTGGTCTATTATGGTGTAGCAGGTAGCAGATAGGAGTTGGTAATATAGTGCTGTCAGTGATTTTTGATTAAAAAAAATCACCATACTCCTCATCTGCTCATCATTTGCTTTCAACGGCCTCTGTGCCGATCAATTAGAGCCGCCGCGCTATTTGGTTTTTTCACGGTCACAGAGAAACAACGGAACAATTGCTGTTACCACCTGCCGTGTCTAAGATTAAGATTCATTTGGAGGACTTACCTTTTCCAACACCTTTTTCCTAATGACTTTCCTATTAGTAGAGTAACATTTACTCGGACAGTGGGCCTGTATTTTAGGGCTTGCAAGTGCACTGCAGGCGCCCGCATCCACCTCAAATGCTCCACAATTTATTACTAATTTATTATTAACTGTTTAACGTTGCTGTCTGTGATACTATGTGTTAAATCGATAATTTTAAAGTATATGGGAAGTGCAAGGATCCTGCACTTTTATTAATTGTTACCTTTTTTACATTGTATTTAGTTTAATAAAATATCGTTATATCTTGGACATAGACACTGTTTTTTTTTTTTGTTTTGTTTTTTAGAGACACAGACATATACATTACATTATCAAGTATCCATATACATAGTTGCACTCCATTTCACCACATTAACAGACTTATACCACATCTGTAACCACATGCATAACATTAGAAACTACCTTCATCTTCTATTCCCACTCATCTACATTCCCACCGTCCACACCACAACCACATCCATATATATATTTTTTATTATTGTTTTTTAG
This sequence comes from Hyla sarda, assembly GCF_029499605.1. Lineage (NCBI taxonomy): Eukaryota > Metazoa > Chordata > Amphibia > Anura > Hylidae > Hyla > Hyla sarda. Next base: position 293,396,657 of record NC_079191.1, read on the forward strand.
TTATTTAATTTATTGATTTCTAGTATATCTAGTTCTTGAGAAGAAGCCAGAACACATACTTTTTATACCTTCATGTTAGTGTAAAAAAAAATTTTTTACACTAACAGGCTGGTGTAGCCCCCAACTTTTCCTTTTCAAAAGGAGAAAGCCTCCCAAAATTTGTAGTGCAATTTCTCCCAAGTACGGAAATACCCCATATGTGGCCCTAAACTGTTTCCTGGAAATACGACAGGGCTCCGAAGTGAGAGACCGCCATGTGCATTTGAGTACTAAATTAGGGATTGCACAGGGGTGGACATAGGGGTATTCTACACCAGTGATTTCCAAACAGGGTGCCTTCAGCTGTTCTAAACTCCCAGTATGCCTGGACAGTCAGTGGCTGTCCGGAAATGCTGGGAGTTATTTTGCAACAGCTGGAGGGTCCATTTTGTAAACACTGACGTACAATATTTTCATTTTTATTGGGAGGGGGGGGCAGTGTAAGGGGTGTATATTTAGTGTTTTACCCTTTATTATGGGTCAGTGTAGTGCAGTGTTTTTAGGTTACATTCGCACTGGCAGAGGTTTACAGTGAGCTTCCTGCCATAAATTTGCGCTGCGGCGAAAAATATGCCACAGCTCATACTTGAAGCAGGAAATTTACTGTAAACCTGCCTGTGAGAATGTACCCTGTACATTCACATGGGGGGACAAACCTCCAGCTGTTTCAAAACTACAACTCCCAGCATGTACTGACAGACCGCATGCTGGGAGTTGTACTTTTGCAACAGCTGGAGGCACACTGGTTGGAAAACCTTCAGTTAGGTTCTGTTACCGAACTCAGTATTTTCCAACCAGTGTGCCTATAGCTGTTGCAAAACTACACCTCCAAGCATTTACTGATGCTGGGAGATGTAGTTATGCAACAGCTGGAGGTACGCAAATACAACTCCCAGCATGCCGAGACAGCTCTTTGGGCATGCTGGGATCTGCAGTTTTGTAACATCTGGAGGGCTACAGCAGACCACTACACAGTGATCTCCAAACTGTGGACCTCCAGATGTTGCAGAACTAAAAATCCCAGCATGCCCAGACAGCAAACAGCTGTGTGGGCATGCTAGGAGTTGTAGTTTTGCAAGATCAGTATAGACATCACTGTGCAGTGGTCTCTAAACAGTAGACCTCCAGCTGTTGCAAAACTGCAAATCCCAGCATGCTGAAACAGCTGTCTGGGCATGCTGGGAGTTGTAGTTTTGCAACATCTGGTGGGCTACAGTGTAGAGACCACTGTATAGTGGTCTCAAACTGTAGCTCTCCAGATGTTGCTAGGCAACTCACCGGCTTCCATAGGATCCAGGGAGCCAGCTGCACAACATGCCGCCTGCGCCGATCACCGCAGCCAATCGCGTCCCGCAGCCTCCACCGATGGTTAAGTGGACTTTGGCGCCCGGTCCCCTTCGGATTTCCCATTCTGCCCCACCTATTGTGGGTGGGCAGGACGGGGGAAAGCGAAAGTTAACCCGCCCCCGATCTGCTATTATTCGTCGCTTTTGACGACCAATAGGAGGGGTGGCACCCCTGCCACCTCACTCCTATCCCTTCAGGGGGATCGTAGGTGTCTTTGACAACCGCGATCCCCCTTATTTTCCAGGTCACCATAGACCTGTATGACCAGAAATAGGCACAAATCGCAAGTGTGAATTCTCTTGCGATTTGCGCCGATCGCCGACACCCCCCTGGGCATTTGTGCGGATGGCTGCTGAACGATATCAGCAGTCACCCCGGTCCGGTCCCCGCCCGGCGCGCTGCGGGGACCAAAAGTCCCACGGGCGTACAGGTACGTCCTAGGTCCTTTAGTACCAGGGTGACAGGACGTACCCGTACACCCTGGGTCCTGAACAGGTTAAGGATAGCCCCTGAAAGACTAATAAGCCTGTGGTGTAGTGTCATCACATAGTCTTGTAGAAATCTTGTTGAAATTAAAGGGCTTACATTTTTTCCTGATGATTATCTGTTCCATCTTTGGGCTGAGAAGGCTTTTTTGTCCTTCTGCAAATAAGTTAAAAAAAACTGCCTTTTTCCTCCAGCCTCTTTATATATTTCCCGGTTTTACATTAATTGAAATATGGGACAAAATAGGATTAAAGGAAAAAAGGGAATTAAAGATTCTTAATTAAAAAAAAATTTTTTTTCTTTTTTTTTTTTTTTTTTATGTTCTTAAGAGGCCCAACAAAATTTGTTAGTAGCAACCGCCAACTGTATTTGTGGCGCACTACACCATTTCCATGGGAAGGCCTATAGCATAGAGTATACCAGAGTATATTCGTACAGGAGAAGGATATTCTGTTTGTTCCAGGACTACCCGCTCCTTTACATTAATTTATTTTTTTTAAGTATTTTTGCTAAATTTAAAGAATTCAAATAAAAACAAAAATCCGGGCAGTCACAGCAGCACTGTCCCAGGCAGGGAAATTCCCAGGAGCACATGACACAGTAGAGTAGCCACCAACCAGCATGTCAGTAAATACAACATATTTTCATACCTCAAATATCAGATGTGGCAAAGGGTAAATACACAGGCATGTACTCAGCAAACCCTAGAAGAAAACTGTCCCCACAACAATTACACACACATTCATACACCATACATTCCCTGTAGTCACCCCCCCCCCCCTTCTATCACAGTAGTAGTGTCTTTCCAGGCCATCATGACCACCTTACGTGCGCAAGTTAACTGTAATCGAATCGGAATAAGTCAGTGAGAACTTGATTCCACTCCGATAATAAGACCCAACAAGCACACCTCGGGAACCAGAAAAAAATCTAAGTGGTTTGTCAAACTGCATCACCTTCCTCCAAAATGGGGCCACACACGGGCAACTCCACCCAGCGTGAACAAACGCCCCTTTCTCCCCCTTACACCGGAAACAAAGCTCTGATCTGGATACCCCAATCCGTTTTCGTTTCTCAGGGATATAGTATAAATGCAGAATAAAACGAGATTGGGTCAGCAAGTCCCTAGTGCTAACCGCCATGGAATAGTAAGTCTGCTCCACTCCTTTCCATTGCTCATCAGACAGTGTAGGCACATCTTCAACCCACTTTAAAAAAGCAGCAGCAAATGGGATAGGTCCCATAGATTGGAGCAGAGTGTAGGCTTGTGTGAGAGGCTTAGAGAGGCCCGTAGTGCCCAGGAGCAACTCCACATCGGAGAATGCTGGAGTAACCTGTAATGGAGCTAAATTGTGCCTGCACCACATGTTGCAACTGAGGATACCTAAAGAAGGCACTCCAAGGGATATTAAAACTGGCCTGAATCTCTGAAAAGGATAGGAACGATTGATCATCCCCAAGTACTTGAAGGACTAACCTGACCCCATGGGTACACCAAAAGCCAGCTGCCTCCAACTCCTGAAGGTGAGGTAAATTCGCCAACTGGGGAGTTCCCGGGAGGGACAGCAGGTTGTGAGAAGCATGTAGACACCAAAGACCAAACTGCAGCCACTGTTTGAATAGGACTTAAGAAGGAAGAGGAAGGAGAAAATCTGTACAGTGTATTTGTGAGGCTTTTGTATGAGGGCCAAGGCCGTGGCTACATGAGAAAGGTCCAGGTCAATTCCCCAGGCTGCATACACCAGCTGAGATGCCAGACAGAAATTATGCATGTTAGGAGCTGCTAGGCTCTTCTACTGGCACAAAAGAAGCATGATGGTCTAACTGGAGGTTTACCTAGGATCTCAGAATTCCATTGAGTTTAAAGAATTGCTTTGGTGGAATGGTGGGGGAGAGATGAAAAAGGTAAGAGTTTAAGGAGGATTCATTTTAAAGATGTTTACCCTCCCCGCCCAGTGGACCCGCAGGCCCAAGAAGGAGCTAAATTTATCAAGGAAGTCAAACAAGCTGCACAGGGAGCCCTCAACATCTGCTAAATATACTAGGGTATCGTGAACATACATGGAGACTTTTTCCACCAGGGAACCCCTACTTAGACGTAGAAACTCTGACAGCTGATGTCAGAAGCTCGACCGCCAGGGCTAACAAAAGAGGGGACAATGGGCATCCCTGACGCGTTGCCTGTCCCAGGGGAAATGTGCCAGAGACATCCAGATTCGTGTGAATCTGATCCCTTGACCTGTCGTATAGAAGCTGAATTCATGAGCTAAGCTGGGACGTAAGCCTAAGAACAGAAGGCTTAAGAGATACTGTCACTCCACTGAATTAAAAGCCTTGCAAACATCAAGGTTAGCAACAAACCTGGGAGAGACATCGTCTCTAACCACAGCAATATTCAGCTGGCGCCTTCAAAGATGGCCTTGCTTGGTGGCCTTACTCAGCATGAACCCACTCTTATCAGGATGAATGACAGATGTAATTACCCCATTGAGCCTATTCAACAAAATCTTGGCCAGGAGTTAAATATCCATGTTAAGTAAAGAAATAGTAAAACTCAAGAAAGATGATATACCATTAAGTGCACACCCATTATCCATGAAAAAACGTATTTATGTGGAAACTTCAATAAAATAACAGGCAAAAACATTTATAAACTTCTAAAAGACCAAATGGCCACTACACAACAGGGGTGAACCCTCCCTAAAAGAGGGGGGGGGGGGGCACTCACCGTGCACCAGCTTAGTCGGAGCATAAATATTACAACAGTCCCAATAGCCTAATACATATAGCCCAACAGTTACAAAGGCAATGCACATTAATGAAAGCACTTTCCCCAGATACAGAATGACTATGTATAAATAATATACCTGTAGGCAAAAAACACCTTAATGATACAACCTGTATCCAGCTAATAACCATAACACTGGGGAAGCAGGCTATGGGCAACAGATTGAAAATAGCCTCACGGGTGCCCCCCTTCTAGACCCCACGCATTCCGTTGCCAGTCTGTAACTTCCTCGGGGGCATTGTGCCATGTTTCACAGTTCCTGTCTTATTTACACACAATTCAATTAAATTGATGAGCATCAGGAGGAGGTACCTGGTGGTCCGTGGAGCCAGCCATACGGGTGCCTGCCTGTACTTCCGGGTATACGCAGATTCACTTCCTTTCTGTCTCTGCATCCGCACGCATGCGCTCTTATCATCCCACACATACTACGCCTCTGAACCCATCACCATTCATCAGCGCATGGGCTCTCATATCTCATGCGCTATGATGCGCTTTCTAATACCAGGGCCTGCGCATATGTCTCCAAGTGCGCCTATGTCTTAAGTTACATCCTCAATACCAAGTTCATAGCCCATATGTGCACAAAACTCATACCTTTATACCTCAAGGCAATACGTTATAATTATCTTCATCAATACTTAACTCACTCCTACTAATCCTATAAAAGAGACCATACCTCACACATCAATAGAACAACCTTGTTTACCCCACATATAGTTGGCATATATCCTTTATATTTTAGCAAAAAGACAAAATATGTAACTTATATACCTACCATATATTCCACATATAGAATAGCCTTTTGTATATCTAATATCAAGCATCATATACCATACAGTATTATCAATATTCTCAATATCATGATACCTAGTCTCTCATATTTTTTATACACATTGGGGGAGATTTATCGAAACCTGTCCAGACGAAAAGTTGCTGAGTTGCCCATAGCAACCAATCAGATCACTTCTTTCATTTTTCATAGGTATTTTCAAAAATGAAAGAAGCGCTCTGATTAGTTGCTATGGGCAACTCAGAAACTTTACCTCTGGACATGTTTTGATAAATCTCCCCCATTGTGCTCAAAATCATATTTTTGTGTGTTGCTATACCACACATTCACATTTTATTTAATTTTCACTAAACTTATCTGATTATATCCATATTTATACCATATATAGTGCTCCAAGAGGATGTGCATCCAAAAGAGTGTCTCCTAGAAAGTATGGGAATAAAATAACCCATCCTTCAGTACATTTTAACAAGATCCTATATATATATATATATATATATATATATATATATATATATACATACATACATATATATACTCAAGAAATAATAATTTCTGTATGAAAACAGTCCAGAGACAGCAGCTTTTAAATCAGAGTTCCAATTTCCACAGGTATTGTTCTCCAAGTATTGTGGTCCATGACAACGACTCATGCACGGCAAGTTCCTCACTTGTCCTTAGTGCATAATCCAATTATCACCAAGCTAAGTACCCTCAATATATCCATATAAGAGGGACCCATGCATCTCCATTCCTCGGTAGGCGGGACAAAGCATTCATCAAAGAAATAATCAGGATCAAATATACAGGGCTTATAGGGCTCCTCCTTAGGCCAATTATATGGTGGTACTTGTCACCTCTCTCCTTTTATATGTTACACATAGGGCGTTGTTAACTCCACTCATTTCTCAAGTACAGACCATAACCAATGACCTAATCCCTCATATGTACAGCTTCAAAGAATCTAGAGCCAAATTGGTTAGAGAAGATGTAAAACATATCTCCCAAATATACGCTTAACATACCCTCACTGGGAAACGTGGACCAAGATTCATGTCTGTGTACACTGCATACCCACACTACACCGAACCACAGCTACTACCGTGATATATGTAAGACCAAAAAGACATGTGTACCAACTATATTATGTATAGGGTGATGTAACTATAAATAATTGGGAGACCCCATTATGTGTGTCCCCCTAACACTAACAAACTATCCCCCATATGTGTGTTCGTTATATAATTGTGTGAACGATCACTATGTGTACAGAAAACCATGTGTGCAGCGAACTATATGTTACAAATAACTGTGTATATTATGTGTATATTCGAGAAAGTGACTATCCCCTTGTGCTCACAACACTCCATTGTACTGCCCCCTATAGAACCCTGTCCCACATTGCCTCAGTGGGTCTACAATTTTAACACCAATATTGAAGTACCCGTACTACATGGAGATATCTATGTGTGGCAAAATATATTCACCCATAAGACCCATACTACATGGAGATACCTATAATGTAATAAAACATACACTCACCACAGGAACCCGGTGAACAAAAGCTCCTCATTTAGGCCCCAGAGTGCCTCCTTACGTAGGTTGTAGTAGTGCTGGGTGGTATACCGGTATGAACCGGATACCTTTTTTTTTTTTATTTTATTTTTTTTATAGGCCATACCGCCAAGCACTAGGTTGTAGATCCACTTTGACTCGGCTTGGAGTAATCTTTTGGTGATAGGTCAACCCCTAATGTTTGTCATTATCCTCTCAAGCCCTACTACTTTTAAGCCATCCAATTTTCCTGCATGAGGTTTCAAGAAATGGCATGCAACAGATGTAAGTGGCTTATGCAGCGCCACGAATCCTGTCATCTGACCGAAGAATATTCTTATTTTGCTGGAGGATTGTCCTCAGTCCTTTCCACTGGTTATTGTACGTGGTCACAAATCTTAGGGCGTCATCCCTCTTTTTCTTTCTCGTTTGATCGGCGCAATGCCTGGCACTCTGAACCCTTTTGGGCTCTTTTGTATGCTTTTGAAATTGATCTGCTAATGTAACCCCGTTCTCAAAACCTAGTAAGATCCAATGCCTCCTTTTTAACCTCTTAAGGACCCTTGAGTCTGCTCCCTTTCTGCTCATAGCGTGTCGGGCCTGGCCTCTAACAACAGCCGGGACTCGTGGCTAACGGCGAGCGGCACTGATCGCGGTGCTATGCGCTATTAACCCTTAAGGCGCAGCATTCAAAGTTGATCACCGCGTTTAAAGTGAAAGTAAACTACTCCCGGCTAGCTCAGTTGGCTGTTCGGGACTTCTGCGGTGAAATCGCGGCATCCCGAACAGCTGGAGGTCGCAAGGTGAGTCCCTACCTTCCTCCTGCATTTCCGATCGCCGAATGACTGCTCAGTGCTTGAGATCCACGCATGAGCAGTCAAGCGGCAGAATCATTGACCAATGTTATCCTATGGGATAACAATGATCAATGTAAAAGATCAGTGTGTGCAGTGTTATAGCCGCCTATGGGGGCCATAACATTGCAAAAAAAGTGAAAAAAAAGTTAATAAAGATCATTTAACCCCTCCCATAATAAGTTTGAATCACCCCCCTTTTCCCATTTAAAAAAGAAAAAAAACTGTGTAAAAATAAACATGTGGTATCGCCGCGTGCGGAAATGTCCGAATTATAAAAATATATTGTTAATTAAACCGCACGGTCAATGGCATACGCGTAAAAATATTCTAAAGTCCAAAATAGTGTATTTTTGGTCACTTTTTATATAATGAAAAAATAAAAAGCGATCAAAAAGTACGGTCAATACAAAAATGGTACCGCTAAATACGCAGAAAAATTTTAAAGTGGTAGGGGTCAGAAGATTTTCCTGCATGTAGTTGATTTTTTCCAGAAGTATGACAAAATCAAACCTATAGAAGTAGGGTATCATTTTAATCGTTTGGACCTACAGAATAAAGATGTCATATTTACTGAAAAAGGTACTGCGTAGAAACGGAAGTCCCCCAAAATTTACAAATTGGCGTTTTTTCTTCAATTTTGTTGCACATTTATTATTTTTTTCCGTTTCTCCGTAGATTTTTGGGTAAAATTACTCGTTACAAAGTAGAATTGGTGGCGCAAAAAATAAGCATTCATATGGATTTTTAGGTGCAAAATTGAAAGAATTTGATTTTTTAAAGGTAAGGAGGAAAAAACGAAAGTGCAGAAACAGAAAAACCCTGGGTCCTTAAGGGGTTAAAATCAGTTTCTTCAGTGCAGTTATGCTTCACCCTTAAAAATTTACCTACTGGAATCCCTCGTCTGGTGTGTTCAGGATGAAAGGAGGTATAGTGCAAGAGACTATTTGTAGCAGTCTTTTTTTATGTACAATTTTGTCATCTGTCGATCGTTATTCTTGATAATGTGGAGGTCCAGAAATTCTGCAGTGTCTGGAGAGATTGAAAGTCAAAAAATATGTTCAAATCATTTTGGTTGAGGGAGGAGATAAATTCAAGACACTCCTCCCTCGAACCCTGCCAAACAAAGACAAAATCATTTATGAACCTAAACCAATGTAATACCTGTCTGAAATACCGTGATGTGTACACGTGCACCCACTCCCACCAAACCAAAAAAAGTTGGTGAACAAGGAGGCACAATGCGCACCCATCGTGGTACCAGAAATCTGCCAATAAAACCGGTTATCAAAAACAAAATAGTTGTATCTAAAAACAAAATCCAAATGCTGCAAAATAAATAAATCCAAATCCCTTTCTCCATCTCCTCGTTTCTCCAAAAAGTGAGTTACCGCCATAATGCCATGCTCGTGAGCTATATATTTTAGTACAAAGCCTAAACATCACAGGTGACAAGGAGTGACTCCTCTGGGATGGAGATATCTTGGATGGCCTCAATCAGATGGCTAGAATCCCTGATATGAGATGGCAAACCCTTCATCAATGGTTGTAAAAAGAAATCTACAAATTTACAGGCTTTTTCACAGAGGCTGCCTATTCCCGTAATAATCGGGCATCCCGGCGTTCCATAAGCCTCTTATGCACCTTGGGGAGCATGTAGAAGGATGCAATGTGAGGGTCCCTCACCTGTATAAAGTTCCTTTTTGGAAATCGTGCCTGCTTCCTTAGCTCCATCCAATAGATGTGATAATTTCCGTTGGAATATAGTTGTGGGGTCTACAGGCAACCTCTGGTAATATTGATTGATACATGAAGGAAGCAAACTTGCAGCTGAGTATTTGTCCATGGGCCAAAGGACAACATTCCCCCCCTTGTCTACCTCCTTAATTAGAAATGCATCACTATTCTGCAGGTTTCTCACGGCCCGTCTCTCTTCCCTCGGGAGATTTTGGCCTGCAAAAAGATTTTTCGGTAGCTGATGAATACGCTCCTTCACAGTATTGAAAAATACCTGAATGGTTGGAAACAGTGATAATGACGGTTCAGCTTTTGAGGGAATATAGCAAGGACGGCATTCTTCTCGACTACCCACCTCCCTTTCATTCAGCAACTCCACCAGGTCACGTGGTACATGTTGGTCATCCATTCCCACCTCATTTAGAAGCAAGGGTTGAGAGTAAAGCAGCTTCAGGGTCAGTTTCCTGCAAAAGTCCTTGGTCAATTCAAAATCGACCACCATACGCATAGGGGAGAAAGATAATCCTTGTTTCAGTACCGATTTCCCAGTCTCTGTAAGCACATGCGTTAAAAAATGTATTATATGCAATTCTTTTTTAGATCCTTCACTATCAATGTGGCCTATGCAGCCAGCACCATGTCCCTGTTCTGACTGCAGTCCCACAACATCCATGGGCCCCACATTTGTTTTCACGCTTCCCCCGTCTGGTCCTCCTCCATCTGTGTTGCTTGAGCATGTGCGGAACGGGACCCTTGCTCAGTGGTTTTCAGAAGCGCATCTTACAGGATGCGCCAGACATCACGGATAATTGCTGCCAACTACTGACTGATTCACATCAGTGAATTGGCTGAAGCCCATATACCGGATTTGACATAGTGATAAGAGCTTATAATAGGATCCCCAGAACACCGACAGCTCAGTAGCCTGATGTCCCTTTGATAAAGCTAGCGAAACATCAGGGCAGGCTTATAAGTTTTATGACAACTTATGACAACTAGTAAACCGGACTTGGCTTTTCTCCTAAATAAAATAATTAACATGAACATAAGTGGTTTCTTTACTGAGTGACCCTGTATAGGAGTTAAACAATAGTACCTAGTGGGCATTAAGATTATTACACCAGTGCATCTGATTATTTAAAAAATGTTGTATTCGTTGTTTGGGCATGGTCCTATATTTGAGTACTAATAAAATTTTGTTTGATGTGGATCTTTAGGAAAGGTTTTTTTCCCCCCGTAAGGGGATTCCCCCAAGGGGATTGTTTGCTTCTTCACAGACAGCCTGGGACACCACTAGAGGAAGCGATTTAGAAACCAATACGGAAACTTCCATAGAAAAAGACCAATATGAAATATAATAGCCCCTCGCAACCCACGATCACTTCAGAGCCAACACCTTCTGGCCAGTAATATGGGTTTCTTGTAGACAGATGAAATGAGGGGAGTACCTTTCTCAAAGTCTAGGCATAGGGCCCACTTAAATTTGGAGTTCAAGCATAAATTTGGAGTTCAAGCATGGGACAATCGAACTATTTTCAACTTCCCCATAATGGTCCCCATAAACCCAAGCACCACAGGAGGGAGCACACCAACCAGGGGGGGAAGGAGCTCTGGAGCACAGTCAACAGCCAAACCTTAAGCACAGAGACAGACAGGGCGCACACATTCCACACACAAATAACATTCCCAAAAACACTCTAACACCAAAGGGAACAAATGGCAGACCTATACCCTGAACCCTAACTACAACGGGGCATCAGAGAGATGCTAGACTAAGTACACTCTCTAAAACCAACTTATCCACCGCCTCCTGACACCCCAGCTCAAAGGAAACTTAGGCCAAACTTACTAACCAAAATACCCAGCTCGGGGTCCTTAAAAAGTAGTCTTGATCCTAAGGAGACCTAAACCAAGAGAAAACTTATCTCCCTAGCACAACTTACAAGTGGAAGGGCATCCATCATCCACCCAGGTCAGTCCTGCAGGGAAGCAGGAGGGACCACATCAACCCACTGCAGGGCATCAACAGGAGAAGTGAAAAATGTTGTGGAGGTGCCCTCCACCTCCCTCAGGCTTCCCGGGTACAGCATGGAATATCCCTTGGATTGGAGCCTTGAATGAACTTCAGTGAACGGAGACTTCTGCTTGCGGAGCTCCACTGAGAAATCCGGATAGAAAGACACCTTGCTATTGTTGAAGAGAACCTCCCCCTTGATCCGTACAGCTCTCAAGATAGCGTCTCTGTCTTTAAAGTGAAGCAACTTAGCCAAGAAGGGGCGAGGCATACCATCGGGGGAAGGAGGTCAAGCCGGGACTCTGTGTGCACTTTCTATAGTGAAGTAAGAAGTAAGGCAGCCACAGGCAGGATTTTCTTGAGCCAAGATTCGAGGAGTGCCCCTGCATCAGCACCCTCCGCTTTCTCCGGAAGGCCCATGAGGCAGATATTACTTCTGAGGTGACTTTCAAGATTGTCAACCCTCTCTGTCACACCTTTGACCTGCCTCTGCAGAGTCACAATTTGTTGAGGAATGGGCTGTAGGGTGTCCTATACTGTAGAAACTCTGCGCTCCACTTCCACTGTACGCTCTCTGAACTTTTGCCTCTGTCGCGGTTTATCAACTTTAGAGGTAATCATGGAGGACAGGTGGTAATAGCCACCAAGACCTCCATAAACTTCTGGTCCGTAGTGAGAGCATTATATTGTCAATGTTCAGGAGAATGGAGGTGCATCGAACTTTGGGAGCCCTCAAAAAGACTAGGACGGCTGAGGCGACTCCGGTCCAGACCGCTCCAGAGGCATGGAGAATTGACTGAGTGTCTTAGCTTTATGCACCGCCACCTTGGATGAAGAGTGGGGTCCAAGTACATATATCTCGCTGTGATGTACCGCAGGACTGAGACCGGCCATCTTCAGAGGAATTGTCGTCATCAGAGGATTGCCTAGCAGCTCCAGCCACCATCTTGGACTTCTTATTTTTGCCACGGGGGCCTCCCATAGCCAGTTACAGAGAAGACACAGGCAAGTTGGAACGTCCTGAGGACACTTCCTGGTCTCTGTCTTTTTTTTTTTTTTTTTTCCAAATACTGTCAATACTGAATAACTTATTTAAATTTTATAAATTTTTTAGTTTGGCAGACAAACTTATTTCATAGAACCGTTTTAATGGTGTATGCACATTTTGGCATCAAATAGAACAAAAACTACTCTGCTGATTAGTAAATTTTAATACCAAATTTATATAACTTTTTATAATTTTTCTACTGTTGAAAAAAACAGGTGTTTGGAGAATTTTTAGGCAAATACAAACATTTTGTTTTCTATCAATGGAGCACTTTTTTCTTCTCGTCACAGACAACATGCAGGTCACTGTGAACCAACACTTATGGGCAGCCTATGAGGCCATGCCTCATGAATAGTATAAAACGTGGTATAAACATTGTAATTAAGTTTTATAGTGTTGAATATAATCTCTTAAAATTTACTTTCTTTAAATTTTTTTTTTTTTACTTTAAGGTAATGTTAAAATCGGTTCCTACATTCTTGAGTTGCTTTCATAGATTGGTTGCATCTGTCATGCATGAAGGACAGCAAAAAGGAGACAAAGGTAACCGTCAAAAGTTTATTTAATTGTGACTAGTTTTCGTCCATTAGCTGACTGTAAATACTGTATATATGGGACTCAAAAAGAAACTACCCTGTTTGGCGACTTGTTAACTCTTATCCTCATAACTTTTCTGTGTACATTATTATGCTTGGTTGGCTTGGGATATGAACTTTTCTTTGGGGAATATGGCTGTGTTTGTGCTCCCATGTTTTAACAAATTTTTTTATCTACCTATTGTACAAATAACTAGACTGGGAATATGCGGTCTACTGGTGTTATGTCTGTCCTTGTTTTGTTTATGTTCTTTCAAACAGGCTTTTCAGTGCTGTAGCAGAAATAGATATAGGGGGAGGAGAGTGATACATAGGACCATATTACCCCTCTATCTAGGGCAGTGTTTCTCAACCTTTATGGCGACTGTACCCCCGAAGGCTAAAAGTATGTCCGCGGATACCCCTTGCGTGGAACTTACTCGCGAGGGGTACCCGCGGACAAAAGGCGTGTGCTTACCTTTATACTAATGCGATACTTAAAACCCTTGTGCCATTATTCTCCCCTCCATCTTAATCTCCTTGTGCCATTCATTATTCCCCCTCCATCTTAATCCCCTTGTGCCATTATCTAATATGGCAAAAGAGAATCAGAGGGAGGGGGGAATGATAGCACAAGGGGATTAAGCTGGAGGGGGAATAATAGCACAAAGGGATTAAGATGGAGGGGGGAGTAATGGCACAAGGGAATTAAAATGGAGGGGGAATAGTATTACAAGGGGATTAAGATATGGGGGGGGGGGGGGGAAGATAATCAACTCTCCCCCGCCCCCCATCATATCCCCTTGTGCCATTATTCCCCCACCCCCTTCCATATTAATCCCCTTGTGCCATTATTCCCCCCTCCATTTTAATCCCCTCGTGCCATTATTATCCGATAAGGCAAAAGGGGATCAGAGGAAAGAGGGAATGGCAAAAAGGGATTAAGATGGAGGGGGGAGGGTTAATCATTACTCCCCCCTCCATATTAATCCCCTTGTGCAATTATCCCCCATCCCTCTGATACCCTTTTGCCATTATCTCCGCCCTCCCCCCAATCTTAATGTCTTAGATTGGATCGATTAGATTGGATCGATTAGATTGGATCGATAGATGGATGGACACGTAAAAAAAAACTCCCTCCGTCCCATACACACAGAGGTGCTGCGGCCATTCTCAGCTATGCGCTGACAAATACTGGCCAATGCGTGGCCGGTATTTGTCAGCGCATTGGTGTACCCCCAAACAACCGGTGGCGTACCCCTAGGGTTACACGTACAACCGGTTGAGAACTCCTGATCTAGGGTCACAGACTGTGATCCTCCTCTTTTTGCCCTGAAGTACATATACCTGCTGGCCCACCCTTTCTAAAACAATCTATACTTTTGTTTCCTTGGTCAGCCCTCTGTGCAGTTTACCAGTCAGAGGCTGCATGAAGCTTAACCTCTTCAGGACATAGGGCGTATGGATACGCCCTGCATCCCGAGTCCTTAAGGACCGAGGGCGTATCCATACGCCCGTGGGAATTCCGGCCCCCACCGCTAGCCGGTTGGGGACCGGAGCCGGATGCCTGCTGAAATCGTTCATGCGTTGCTGAAATTATGCCCCCCCATGTCGGCGATCGCCGCAGATCGCTGGACAATTCAGTCCAGCGATCTGCGGCGATTCCGGGTCAATCGGGTCTCCAGTGACCCGATGACCCGGAATTACTGGCTGTTCGGGGCCGTCTCTGACGGATTACCGGCCGACCAATCAGGGCGCCTGCTGCGGGTGTCACTCCCGCACCCGCTCCGCCCCTCTTCTGGAGGACGTGAGCGGGTGCGGGACGTGCACCCCGGGTGCTGGGGACCCCGATCCCCGGCGCCCCTGTTGGGATCGGGGCCCCAGGAGCAGCTGCGGCGGCGGGACTGACCTGCAGCGTCTGAATCGTTGGAGGTGAGTGACAGCCTCCTGCTGTTGCTTAGCAACAGCTCCCAGCATGCAAAAAGGGCATGCTGGGAGCTGTAGTTATGCAACAGCAGGAGGCAGACCACCACAACTCCAAGCATTCCTTTATGGGCATGCTGGGACTTATGGTTTTGCAACAGCTGGAGGCACATTCTTTCTATGGAAAAGTGTACCTTCAGCTGTTGTATAACTACAACTCCCAGCTTGCACAAACAGCTAAAGTGCATGCTGGGAGTTGTAGTGGTGCATCTGCTGGTTGCATAACTACAACTCCCAGCATGCCCGTTGGCTGTCGGTGACTGCTGAGAGTTGTAGCTTTGCAACAGCTGAAGGCACACTGGTTGTGAAACTCAGAGTTTTTTTTTACCTAACTCAGTGTTTCACGACCGGTGTGCCTCCAGCTGTTGCAAACTACAACTCTCAGCAGTCACCGTACACCATGCACCGTACATGCTGGGAGTTGTAGTTTTGCAACAGCTGGAGGCACACTGGTTGTGAAACACTGAGTTAGGTCACAAACTCAGTGATACATAACCAGTGTGCCTACAGTTGTTGCAAAACTACAACTCTCAGCAGTCACCGACAGCCAACGGGCATGCTGGGAGTTGTAGTTATGCAACAGCTGGGTGTACCCCCCCCCAATGTGAACGTACAGGGTACACTCACATGGGCGGAGGATTACAGTAAGTATCTGGCTGCAAATTTGAGCTGCCGCAAACTTTCTGCTGCAGCTCAAATTGCCAGCGAGAAACTACTGTGAACCCCCTGCCCGTGTGACTGTACCCTAAAAACACTACACTACACTAACACAAAAAAATTAAATAAAAAGTAAAAAACACTACATATACACATACCCCTACACAGCCCCCCTCCCCTCCCCAATAAAAATGAAAAACGTCTGGTACGCCACTGTTTCCAGAACGGAGCCTCCAGCTGTTGCAAAACAACTCCCAGTATTGTCGGACAGCTGTTGACTGTCCAGGCATGCTGGGAGTTTTGCAACAGCTGGAGGCACCCTGTTTGGGAATCACTGGCGTAGAATACCCCTATGTCCACCCCTATGCAATCCCTAATTTAGGCCTCAAATGTGCATGGCGTTCTCACTTTGGAGCCCTGTCGTATTTCAAGGCAACAGTTTAGGGTCACATATGGGGTATCGCCGTACTCGGGAGAAATTGTGTTACAAATTTTGGGGGGTATTTTCTGCTTTTACCCTTTTTAAAAATGTAAAATTTTTGGGAAAACAAGCATTTTAGGTAAAAAAAAAAAAAAATTTTTTTTACATATGCAAAAGTCGTGAAACACCTGTGGGGTATAAAGGTTCACTTAACCCCTTGTTACATTCCCCGAGGGGTCTAGTTTCCAAAATGGTATGCCATGTGTTTTTTTTTTTTTGCTGTCCTGGCACCATAGGGGCTTCCTAAATGCGGCATGCCCCTAGAGCAAAATTTGCGTTCAAAAAGCCAAATGTGACTCCTTCTCTTCCGAGACCTGTAGTGCGCCAGCAGAGCACTTTTCACCCCCATATGTGGTGTTTTCTGAATCGGGAGAAATTGGGCTTCAAATTTTTAGGGGTATTTTCTGCTATTACCCTTTTTAAAAATAAATTTTTTTTGGGAAAACAAGCATTTTAGGTAAAATTTTTTTTATTTTTTTTACATTTGCAAAAGTCGTGAAACACCTGTGGGGTATTAAAGTTCACTTTATCCCATGTTACATTCCCAGAGGGGTCTAGTTTCCAAAATGGTATGCCATGTGTTTTTTTTTTTGCTGTTCTGGCACCATAAGGGCTTCCTAAAGGTAACATGCCCCCCAAAAACCATTTCAGAAAAACGTACTCTCCAAAATCCCCTTGTCGCTCCTTCCCTTCTGAGCCCTCTACTGCGCCCGCCGAACACTTTACATAGACATATGAGGTATGTCCTTACTCGAGAGAAATTGGGCTACAAATACAAGTAAAATTTTTGTCCGTTTACCCCTTGTAAAAATTCAAAAATTGGGTCTACAAGAACATGTGAGTGTAAAAAATGAAGATTGTGAATTTTCTCCTTCACTTTGCTGCTATTCGTGTGAAACACCTAAAGGGTTAAAACGCTGACTGAATGTCATTTTGAATACTTTGGGGGGTGTAGTTTTTATAATGGGGTCATTTATGGGGTATTTCTAATATGAAGACCCTTCAAATCCACTTCAAACCTGAACTGGTCCCTGAAAAATACTGGGTTTGAAAATTTTGTGAAAAATCGGAAAATTGCTGCTGACCGTTGAAGCCCTCTGGTGTCTTCCAAAAGTAATAACACGTCAATTTTATGATGCAAACATAAAGTAGACATATTGTATATGTGAACCAAAAAAATGTATTGGTAATATCCATTTTCCTTACAAGCAGAGAGCTTCAAAGTTAGAAAAATGCAACATTTTCATATTTTTCATCAAATTTACGGATTTTTCACCAAGAAAGGATGCAAGTATCGACAAAAATTTACCACTATGTTAAAGTAGAATATGTCACGAAAAAACAATCTCGGAATCAGAATGATAACTAAAAGCATTCCAGAGTTATTAATGTTTAAAGTGACAGTGGTCAGATGTGCAAAAAACGCTCCGGTCCTTAAGGCCAAAATGGGCTCCGTCCTGAAGGGGTTAAGCGTCACGTCTCCTCCCTGCCTCACCTGTCCTGTCCAGCCTTAAAGCAGAGGGGAAAGGTTAAGGGAACACTCAGACTGTTAAACTGTACACTAAATGTTTAGTATCATAACTTAAAGGGGTACTCCGCCCCTAAACATCTTTTCTCTATCGGCTCCATTGGGGTTTACAGACCTTGGGTATATGATGCTGTTGCTAGGAGGCTTGACACTAAGGTAACCAAAAAAGTCGGCCCCTCCCAGCAGGATATACCCGCCTACAGAGCCTGAGCTAATCATTTTTAGCTTAGTGTCTGTAGGAGGCAGATGCTGGTCTGGTTTCCTGCCCCTGGTCAAACATTTTTTATTTTCCAGATTAAGGACTTTTAGTTTCTTATTCCCCTTTTCCTGTTTTTAGGTGGGGACTCAGGAACATAGCATTCACAGTTTCCCCATTTGCGATTGAGGGGGCACAGGCATCATGGATGTACTGTCAACCCCCTCTCGCCAACAGTCAGCGCCAGGGGTTGTACCTCATGGGTCCGGGTCCCCCTACTTCCCTGCTCATCTCACTGTTACAGCCCGGCATGATGCAGGTGACTAATGCTGACAGAAGACTTCTTTAGGTTAGTTCTTCTGTCAAAAGGTGAGTATTTTTCTCCCTTTTCTTTCAGGTTTTAGGTTTTTAACCCTCTGGAGACCCCCTACATTCAGCCCACTTCTCTCTTTTGTAAATTCCCTCATCCCCTGGGATGTGGGGAACCCTGTTATGTCAGTGTTGTAGGACTGGAACATTTTAATCAGTGGTGTAGGACTGTGCCCTTCTTATTTTTTTTCTCCCTCCCGGCGCCTGTCTATGCAGACACCGGCACTTCAGCAACGGGCATTTACTCATTTCGGCGGCGGAGTGCTGCCGACTGCTCTCCCGCACTCTCAGCGAGCGCCGGCCCCTATCTCCGGCCGCATCGCTTGCTGAGCACGGAGCACAGTTCTGTTTCTTACTGTCGGCAGCTGCCGGCGTAGTTTCCCTTCTCAGCCAAGGTCGCCATTATAAGCCTGGCCACTTTATTACACTCGGCCGCAGGTTCTGGTCGGGTATTAGCCCCGCCCACTCACGGCCAGCGGGAATCTCACTCTATGAAGTGCAGGCGCACAAACTACTCTCTTCTCTCTGCCAATTAGCGATATGTGCAGAGGTGTTTCTCAGGGCCAATGAGAGGCGGCTTTAGCTAGGCCAGCCCCTCTCCTCTCATTGGTCCTGCGTCCGTCCCTCCTGTCTTTCTCTCTTCCTCTGCTGCGGACCGGAGTTCTCCTCACAGCAGCTACCTCGCTGGGGACACGGACACTAGTTGAGGCTGTTTCAATATTGATATGTCCGAGCCCAGAACTGTTCCTCCTTCTAGACAGCTAACAGGGGCCCTGGTCACCTATTATACTTGCAAGGGCTGCAATTCAAAAATTTCTGGTTCTGCTGAACCCACTTGTTCCGCCTGCACCACTACAGCCCCTGACCCCCCCTGGTATTTCTACTCAGGATGCTCCCCCAGACCCGGTGGGCTCGGCTAGCCTCCCAGTTTGGATGTCCTCCCTCTCATAGTCTATTTCCGACTTGGCGCAGGTCTACCGTTCCGTGGTGAATGCCTTGGAGAGGTCCTCCTTACATCGACCCTCCAGAGAGACTCGCTCTTACTCTTCCTATGCTAAACGCTCTCACAATCCTCATAGGGGTGTTTCCGCAGACTCATCCCCAGAGTCTTCTAGCAGACGTAGGCGCTCCCCTCACAGGTGTTGCCCTTCTGCTCCAGCTTCCCTCTTCTAAAGGACGCTCCCCTGGTCACCATTCTGGCTCTCCAGATCAGCGCACCAGGTAAGAGTCTTCTTCTTCCAAGGCTGCCTCCACTCATTCCCATTCTCCTGCAGAACTTGTAGATGAGGCTTCTGATTCTGCCTCTGATTCAGAGGACCGAACAGATACGACTGACAGTGGTCACATTGGTTTTGGCCATAAGGGACACCTTCCACCTAGAGGACCCAGGAACTTCGGACGTAGCTCCAGAAGTATCCTTTCACCGTGCCTGACCGGCACCCAAGATTTTCAGCTCTCATGCTTAATCATGCTGAATTTGAAGCCTTGCTGGAGTCTGCCTAGAGGCACCCTGACAAGAAGTTTCAGGAAACAAAGAAGGTTCAAGCGCAATATCCCTTCACCAAGGATCTCGTTGCTCGATGGACCACCCCTCCAATTGTTGATCCACCGGTCTCCCGCCTGTCAAAGGCTACTACTCTGCCATTGGCTGATGCAGCCTCCTTCAAGGATCCCTCGGACAAGAAGGTGGAGACTTTGGCAAAGTTTGCCTTTGAAGCAGCTGGTTCTTCACTTCTTCCTGCGTTTGCTTCTGCCTGGGTATCTAAAACCCTTTCAGTCTGGGCTTCCCAACTCCGCCAGGGTATCCTTTCTGGATCTCCTGTGGAGGACTTGGTTGATTTAGCTCTCCAACTTTCCAAAGCTGGAGACTTTGTGTTCTGCTTCCATGCAGTCGGCCCGCTGTGCTGCCTTTGCCACAGGCAACCTAGTAGCTCTCCGTCGATCCATGTAGCTCAAAGCCTGGGATGCGTATGCCGCTTCCAAGAAGTCTGACTGAACTTCCCTTTACTGGCTCTTTGGTAAGCGCCTAGATGAAATTATCTCAGAGGCGACCAGGGGTAAAAGTTCCTTATTACCTCAAAATAAGGCTCACAGTACTGCTTTCTGTCGCAAATCAACCTCCTTTCGGACCTTTGGTGCTAATAAGGGGACCAGGCAGGCACCTTCGCGGGACATGAAGGCTCCCTCCTTCCAGACCCATCCCTCCAGGAAATTGGACAACTGTTCCGGCCAAAGCGGGCACCGGCAAACCTACTTCGGCCTGAAGGGACGCCCCCATCTGCAGATTTTTCTCGGATGGGAGGTCGTCTTTTACTCTTCCGGGACATCTGGGCCGCGCATGTACAGGACTCCTGGGTCAGGGACATGGTATCCAATGGTTACCGGATCGTGTGCCTCCCTCCCAAGGGATCGCTTTTTTCTTTCCCGGGCACCCCGGTCCCTCTTTGGCAAAGGCTTTTCAGGGTGCACTACAGTCCATTCTCATCCAGGGAGTAATTGTCCCGGTTCCTCCCATGGAGCGTTTTCGAGGTTTTTATGGATTTTATGGTTTCATTTCTGACTTCTTCAACTGGCGATTCTATCCCAGTGGGACAGGTCTCCGTTGTGTCTCGATCGCAGGATCGTTCTTCCTCGGAGATCTCGCCGGTTACGTCTGCGGTGGCTTCATTCCCCCCTATTTCTTCAGGGGCGCTCCTTCCTGCCCCTCCACCGGCAGGAGGACAGATGCCAGCCTTTCGGGTTGTAGGGGGGGGAGGGTTTCAGGGACCGGACAGTCAAGGGTCTATGGTCCCCCTGAGAAGCCCTTATCTCCATCAACATATTGGAGCTGAGGGCAATCTACCTCTTCCTGTTCCATTGGGAAATCCTGCTTCAGGACCGCCCTGTTCGTGTGCAGTCGGACAACTCCACTGCTGTGGCGTACATAAATGGCAAGGGCGACACTCGCAGGTCAGCGGCAATGGCCGAAGTATCCAAACTTCCGGCCATCTCGGCGATTCACATCCCGGGAGTAAACTGGGAAGCCAGTCCTCAGCCGACCCCGGCGAGTGGTCCCTTCCTCCGGAGGTCTTTGCTGAGATCTGCAACCTCTGGGGCGCTCCAGACATGGACCTCTTTGCGTCCCACCACAACCAGAAGGTTCCTCATTTTGTGATTAAGTGCCGGGACCCCCTGGCTCTAGCCTTGGATGCTCTGGTGATTTCTTTGTCGGGCTTTGCCCTACCCTATCTGTTCCCCCCTCTTCCTCTCCTTCCCAGGGTCCTGAGGAAGCTCAAAGCAAAAGGCGTTCCCGCCATTCTCGTGGCTCCGTACTGGCCCCAGAGGGCATCGTATGCTGACGTGATCAGACTTCTGCATGACGTACGGCTGGGCCTCCTGCATCGTCCAGACCTCCTCTCTCAGGGTCCACTGTGCCACCCCAATTTACCGTCTCTGCATTTGACGACGTGGCGGTTGGGACTGCTGTTCTAAGGGCCCGAAGTTTCTCTCCCCAGGTGATTCACACCATGCTCAGGGCGTGCAAGCCTTCTTCCGCAAAGATTTAGCACCGTACCTGGCGGTCTTATTTTCGTTGGTGTGAATCTGTCTTTTTCTCCATTTGTGTTCTCTCTCCCCCATAGTAACATAGTAACATAGTTCATAAGGTTGAAAAAAGACCAGAGTCCATCAAGTTCAACCTATAACTCTAATAAGTCCCTATTGAGTTGAGTTGATCCAGAAGAAGGCAAAAAACCCTCATGCTAGAGGTAAAAATTCCTTCCCAACTCCAAATATGGCAGTCAGAATAAATCCCTGGATCAACCTTCTGTCCCTATAAATCTAGTATACATAACCAATAATGTTGTTATGCTCCAAAAATGCATCCAGCCCCTTTTTGAACTCTATTACAGAGTTCACCATGACCACCTCCTCCGGTAGAGAATTCCACAGTCTCACTGCTCTTACAGTAAAGAACCCCCGTCTGTTCTGGTGTAGGAACCTTCTTTCCTTTAGACGTAGAGGATGCCCCCTTGTTATTGATACAGTCCTGGGTATAAATAGATCATGGGAGAGATCTTTGTACTGTCCCCTGATATATTTATACATAGTTATTAGGTCTCCCCTAAGCCTACTTTTTTCTAAACTAAATAACCCTAATTCTGATAATCTTTCTGGGTACTGTAGTCCTCCCATTCCCCGTATTACTCTGGTTGCCCGTCTTTGAACCCTCTCCAGCTCCACTGTATCTTTCTTCTACACTGGTGCCCAGTACTGTACACAGTATTCTATGTGGGGTCTGACTAGTGGTTTGTACAGCGGTAGAATTATTTCCTTGTCGTGGGCATCTATGCCCCTATTGATGCACCCCATAATTATTAGCCTTGGCAGCAGCTGCCCGACACTGGTCACTACAGCTAAATTTACTGTTAACTAAGACTCCTAAGTCCTTTTCCATGTCAGTCGTCCCAAGTGTCCTCCCATTTAATACATAATCCCAGCCCGGATTTTTCTTCCCCATGTGCATTACCTTACATTTATCAGTGTTGAACCTAATTTGCCACTTCCCAGCCCAAACCTCCAACCTATCCAGATCAATTTGTAACAGTGCACTGTCCTCTATAGTGTTTACCGCTTTACAGAGTTTAGTGTCATCTGCAAAGATTGCTACTTTACTATTCAACCCCTCTGCAAGGTCATTAATGAATATATTAAATAGGACAGGACCCAAGAAGGACCCCTGTGGTACCCCACTAATAACAGTCACCCAATCAGAATAAGTACCATTAATAACCACCCTCTGTTTCCTATCATTGAGCCAGTTACTTACCCACTTGCACACATTCTCCCCCAGCCCAAACCTTCTCATTTTATGCACCAACCTTTTACGTGGAACCGTATCAAATGCTTTGCAAAAATCCACATATACGACATCCAGCGATTGCCACTGGTCCGGTCTGGAGCTCACCTCCTCATAAAAGGTGATCAGGTTAGTTTGACAGGATCGATCCCTCATAAATCCATGGTGATACAGGGTCATACATTTATTTTTATCAAGATATTCCAAAATAGCATCTCTTAGGAAACCCTCAAACAATTTACATACAACCCAGGTTAAACTAACAGGTCTATAATTCTCAGGGTCATCTTTTGACCCCTTCTTAAATATTGGCACCACATTTGCCATGCGCCAGTCCTGGGGAACAGTCCCTGTCACTATAGAGTCCCTGGATATTAAAAATAGGTCTGTCTATTACATTACTTAATTCCTTTAGAACACGGGGGTGAATGCCATCTGGACCTGGTGATTTGTCTATTTTGATTTTTTTGTAGGCGGCACTGTACTTCCTGGGTTAGACAGGTGACCTGTACTGGGGAGTTTACCTTATCACACTGTATTTCACCTGGCATTTCATTTTGCTCAGTGAATACAGTGTAGAAGAATTTGTTTAATATATTTGCTTTTTCCTCATCCTCGTTTATAATTTCCTTTCCTTCTTTTCTTTTTGTTGTCGGGGCTGGAACAACGGTTAGCTCTCAGCTCCCTTAAAGGTCAGGTTTCGTCCCTTTCCATTCTCTTTCAACGTCCTCTAGTGTCCGATTCTCATGTTCGGACTTTTCTTCAGGGAGTGGCCCATGCAGCCCCTCCTTACAGGTCCCCTACACCCCCTTGGAATTTGAACATGGTTCTTGGTGCCCTGCAGGGCGCTCCCTTTGAACCCCTCAGGGAGGTTTCTCTTCGTCTCCTTTCCTGGAAGCTGGTGTTCCTCATCGCAATTACCTCTATTAGGAGGGTTTCAGAGCTGGCAGCTCTCTCCTGCCGCTTTCCCTTCCTGATCATCCACCAGGTCAAGGTTGTTTTTTGTCCGGTTCCATCTTTTTTTTTTTACCAAAGGTGGTTTCCGCTTTCCACCTCAAAGGACATCATCCTCCCGTCCTTTTGCCCTGCTCCATCTGATCCAAAGGAGTATTTGCTCCATAAACTGGATGTGGTGCAGGCTGTACGAACCTACCTCTCTATCACTTCTTCCTTTCGTCAGTGTGCCTTTTTTTTTTTCTTCTTACGGACAGTTGCCGACAGTTTTTTTTCTTATGGACAACCTGCTTGAAAGGACACCATTTCGCCATGGATCAGGTCTGCCTTTTCGGAAGCTTACCGTTGTAAAGGGAAGACCCCTCCCTTCAAAGTTTCGGCTCATTCCACGCCCTCTGTCTGAGCTTCCTGGGCTCTCCATAACAGGGCCTCTGCCTCAGAAGTCTGTAAGGCGGCTACCTGGTCGTCCTTGCAGACTTTTACAAAATTCTACCAGGTTCATACCTTTGCATCCACGGTGGTCCAGCCTGCCCCGTGACTGGATTCTTTTGCCCACCCTAGGGACGGCTTTGGTACGTCCCAAGGTCTGTGTCCCCCAATGGAGTCGATAAAGAAAAGGAGATTTTTATGCTTAACGTAAAATCCTTGTCTCAGAGGATCCATTGGGGACACAGCTCCCGCCCTTTCTTTTGGTGTTCCTGGTTTGGTTACCTGTCCGAGGGTGCGTTCAGTTATTTTACGCTCTGTGGTTACCTCGGACTGTTCTTGGTTTTCTGCCTTTCTGCCTCGCCTACTGCTCTGGGACTAAACTGATTAGCTCAGGCCCATAGTGTCAAGCCTTCTAGCAACAGCATATACCCAAGGTCTGTGTCCCCCAAAGCATCCTCCGAGAAAAGGATTTTACGGTAAGCATAAAAATCTCCTTATTCCCTATCCAAAGGATAAGATGTCTGATCTCGTGGGGGTCCTATCCTGGGGACCCCCACGATCTCTGCTGTGGCACCCCAGACATCTGGTGCACGGCGCGTACTTCTCTCAGTGGTGGATGACTGGCGATGCGGGGTGGAGGCTCGTGCCGCCATGGCCATGCCCCGCTCGTGCCGTCATGGCCATGCCCCCTTAATGCAAGTCTATGTGAGAGGGCGGGGCTGTGATGTCACGAGCCTCCGGCACTGCACCTGACTCTCTAAACGAACGCTGGGGGCAGCAGGGAGATCCTTTGGATAAGGGATAAGATGTCTATAGGGCTGTCAGAAGAAACAAAAGTAGATGTAGCTTACAATAACTTAACTGTGCAGGTCTGCAGCTCTGTACAAATTAGAGTTTACAGATTCTTTTAAAAGTCAAGTATCAAAGATTTATTAATATGGGTTTATTAAAGCTCCCACTTAAGCCTGCTCTATTAGGTTAATTTGCAATTAGAGCCGCAATATCTTCTTATAAAGATTCTTTGCTTTCAGTGCTAAAGACAAATCCTATATGCCGTAGTCTTGCATTTCATTCTTGAAAGTAAAAGGATTAAATACCTTAAAGTAAAAACACAGTTTTTATCAAGCCTATCTACAACCCACAGACCACTACTGATCAAGACAGTAAACTTGTCTATGCATCTGTAGTTGGAGTAGTCTAGTGCAGGCTATTCCAACTCCGTTGTGCCCCGGAGCAGCTGATGAGTCCTCCGGTCCTGTCGTCTTCTGTATGCACGGATCGTCACACAGGGCTCAGCCTATCACCGCAGGAAGGTGGGTGAGAAGTTTTTATTTATTTTTATTTTTTTCAGCCCGGGCACAACTGAGTTGGAATAGTCTGCACTAGACTACTTCTTTAACATAAATGTACATAGTCTTCATACTAGCTTTTGACATTTTAGTTCACCTTTTAGTATTTTTCTCTCTAAAGGTGCCACTTGTATTCAAAAATGTGCCAAGCTTGTTGAAAGAATGTATACTTACATTGCTGCGAAGACTGAGGAATTCACAGTGTTTTCTACTTTCCTTGTTTCACAGTATATACATGAGCTACAAAAGGTAAATTTTAATCACCTGTCAATAAAGATATTTATTTTTTACAGATAAAACTGACTCTTTTGTTCTTCATAAATACATGTCACTGTATGTGTGTATTATGAACTTTGACTAATCTGTTCTGAGCTAAATTAACGCAGTATGATAGACATCTGTTGTGACAATTGTACCTATGTACGTGTCCTATTTCTATACTAATCAAAAGCTATCTGTATACAATTTTGGTAAGACCCGCTGACTAATATGAATTGAACATCCTGACTCTACCCTGACGTCAGGCGCTGGGGGAAGAAAAAAGTCAGGTATATTTAAATTCATAGTAACGTGTTTTTGAAGTTTGTAAAAAGCTCAAAGTCCATCAAGTTAACCCCTTAAGGACAAAGCCCATTTTGACCTTAAGGACCAGGCCAGTTTTCATTTTTGCATTTTAGTTTTTTCCTCCTCTCCTTGAAAAAGAAAAAAAAAGTTATTGATTTTAACCTACAGACCCATATAGGGGCTTGTTTGTTGCGAGACCAATTGTACTTTTTAATGACCACTTTCATTTTACCATAAGATGTTCCAAGAGCCCAAAAAATGTATATTTGTGGGTGGAAATTTATAAGAATACTAATTTTGGGGGGGGGGGGGGGGGCTGTTTCTACGCAGTGCACTTTATGGTAAAAATGATACATTATCTTTATTTTGTAGGTCGATGAGATTAAAATATTCATTTTATATAGCTTTTCTATTATTGTACTACTTTAAAAGAATGCAAACTTTGTTTTAACAAAATTTATATGCATAAAATTGTCCTTTTTTGACCCCCTATAACTTTTATATTTTTCCTTAAACAGAGATACATAAGGGCTCATATTTTTTGCAACATGATCTGAAGTTTTCATCTGTACCATATTTGCTTTGCTTTGATGTGACTTTTTGATCGCTTATAAAAAAAAATTCTGATGATTAAAAATCTGTATTTTTGGAGGTCAATATTTTTTTACATTTACGCTGTTTACCTTGCGGGATCATAAACATTATATTTCAATAGTATGGACATTTTGCATGTGGCAATACCAAATATGTTAACTTTCTTTCTTTTTTTTGTAAAATGGGAAAGAGGGTAATTAAAAAAATTTTTTATTAGGGGAGGGAGTTTTATATAATTTTAGAAACGTATTATTATTATTTTTTTTACACTTTTTAATTTCCCATAGGGGACTTTTATATGCAATCTTTAGATTGACTTTACTATATAATGCTATGCCTATGGCATAGCATTATACAGTGTGATCGGCGATCCACTGATTTAGTCTGGCTAAGCCAGGCTAAATCAGTAAATCTGTGATCGGGACCTTCCTCCGCTGTTTTAACTCACTGAACCCCCTCAGTCACGTCGCAGGGATGTGTGAGCCCCTCTGAGTTACAATAGACTTTTAGTTTCACTTTAGACGCTGAGAGCAATGCTATGGCATAGCATTATACAATGTGATCATCAATCCACTATTATTGCCTGGCATTGATCACGGTGTCTAAAGGGTTAATGATGACCGCGGCAGGATCGCCCCTGCCTGTCATTAACAGTGAGTGTCTGGCTACTAAAAGCTTAAGGCCTCGGGGCATATAGGTATGCCCTTCGTTCTTAAGTACCAGGATGCAAGGGCGTACCTGTACGCCCTTCTTCCTTAACAGGTTAAACATATGTCCCCACTGTGTTGATCCAGAGGAAAAATTCCTTCCCGACTTCAGGTATGGTCATTAATGGGGTATGAGGGCTAATTTTTTGCACCGTGATCTGAAGTTTTTATCGGTACCATTTTTGTTTTGATGGGACTTTTTGATCGCCTTTTATAAAAAAAAATTTAAAGCTATGAAAAGTGACAGAAAATATGCTATTTTGGAATTTATTTTAACGTGTACACCATTGACTGTGTGGTTTAATTAACAATATATTTTTATAGTTTGGACATTTAGGCACACGGCGATACCACATGTTTATTTTTATATATATTTATATATTATACAAAAAAGAAGATTGCAGCAGCACACATTGGTCAAAAAATTGAGGCTCTTAGCGCACTTTTTTGATCAAAAACGTGTCCCCCATCCACCACGGGGAGGTGGCCTCATTTAGGATGGGACCCTAACACACATTCTGAGCCTAACACTCAGATACCAACTCACCTCTGCTGGGCATATAGCCTCTGACTGGGTGAGATGCTGGATCCATATACAATTTAAAACACCACCTGGGAGAAAGGGGGAGGGGTGCACAGCTAAAGAGGGTGCCAATATATATATATATATATATATATATATATATATATATATATATATAAAATTATTATTATTTTTTTATGGGAAAGGGGGATAATTCTAACTTTTATTAGGGAATGAGTTAAATAACATTTAACTCTTTTTACGCTTTTTTGTTTGTTTTTTTACACTTGTAAAGCCCTCCAAAGGGGGCTATAACATGCAATACCTTGATTGCATAGACTGATCAATGCTATGCCATAGCATAGTATTGATCAGTGTCATTGGTGCTCGATTTCTCCAGCCTGGATCTCGGCTCGACTGAGCTGCCGGGAAGCATTTTTTAAAAATATTTTAGACGCGTCAATCATCTTTGAAGACGTTAACCGTTCGTGGTGATGTCCGGTATTAGCCATGGGTCCCGACCTTTGCTAGGTACTGGGACCAATCTGATATGACACAGGGTCAGCGCGTGACCCTGCTTTACATCACGAAAGCTGGCGCAGGGCGTACTGGTACGCCTACGTCCTTAAGAGGTTAAGGATGCATGGCGTACATGTATGCCCTGCTATGATGTGGGCTGACCTCGCATCATAGCCTGGTAGTCCCGGTGGCTATCAGACCCCCTTATGCTGGACATCACCGACCGCGGTTATGCCCAGCATTACGCATCTAAAAGGAAAGTAAAACCATTCCCAGCAGCTGTTGGGGACAGCTGGGAGAACGGGAGGAGGGTACCTACCTGCCTCCGTTGCCGTCTGATCGGCGATCTGCTGCTCCATGCCTGCTCAGCAGGCTGGTGCAGCAGAGCGCCGATAACACTAATCAATGCAATGCTATGGCATAGCATTGAACAGTGTATGCAATCAGAAGATTGCATGTAATAGTCCCCTATGGGAACGGAAAAAAATGTAAAACAAAGATAGTTAATGTGAATTAACCCCTTCCATACTAAAAGTTTAAATCACCCCCCATTTCCCAAATTCCATATAAAATATGTAAACATAATAAAAATGTGGTATCGCTGCGTGCGTAAATGTCCAAACTATAAAAATTAATTAGATCACAGTCAATGGCGTATAAGTAAAATGAGTCCAAAATTGCGTATTTTTGGTAATTTTGTATACCCTTAAAAATGTATGTATAAAAAGCTATCAAAAAGTCCCATCAAAATAAAAATGACACTGATAAAAACTACAGACCACGGCGCAAAAAATAAGCCCTTATACATCCCCATATGCGAAAAAGGGGTAAGGGGACAATTTTAAACATACTCATTTTGGTGCGTGTAGTTATAATTTTTTTAAAGTAGTATAATAAAATAAAACCTATATAAATTGGCTATCATTGTAATCGTATGGACTTACAGAATAAATATAACATGTCGATTTTACCGAAAAGTGCACTGCGTAGAAATTACAAAATATGTGTATAGAAACAAGCCAACCCTCACCAGAAAGCCTTCAAAATAATTAGAACGATGTCCGAAGCCTGCTCTGCGGGGGACCATGTGTGTCAGTAAGAGTGGAGGTGCAAACAAAGTGAAAAGCTATATGTAGTATACAGGTAATAGAGAAAGTAACATTGCACTCACCACGACACACAGCATGGAGGTTTTCAAACCCAGGTTTATTTGTAAATACCAAGTGCTATACAGTCAAAGCAGGTTGGAGGGAAGGGAGGGGAGCAGACATCAGCTCCGTGGAGCTGGCTGAGTGCAACGAATCCTTTCGCAGTGAAACTGCTTGATCACGCTACTCAGGTGCTTGTGACTCATTAAGGAAATGTCAGAAACCTGTGTGGGTGTTCGTGTAAATCTTCAAATATAGTTGTGAGCAAAATGTGTACGTGGGCCATGAAAAAAGGGGCAATTATAACTCTCCGTTGCAGTTGACTGAATGCCGGGGCTTTGGATGTGCTAACAATCAATTATCCAAAACAACTGGCTGTCGTTTAAATAATTTTGAAGTAATTTGTGGTAATTTGTGGTGGTGTCAAGCACTCTATTGACTGAGGAGGGAACTTATGGGCAGCAAAAAAAAGCTTAAGGTATTAACCCCTTAAGGACACAGCCCATTTTCACCTCTAGGACGCAGCCCTTTTTTGCACATCTGACCACTGTCACTTTAAACATTAATAACTCTGGGATGCTTTTACTTATCAATCTGATTCCGAGATTGTTTTTTCGTGACATATTCTACTTTAACATAGTGGTAAACTTTTGTGGTAACTTGCATCCTTTCTTGGTGAAAAATCCCAAAATTTGATGAAAAAATTGAAAATTTTGCATTTTTCTAACTTTGAAGCTCTTTGTTTGTAAGGAAAATGGATATTCCAAATATTTTTTTCTTTTGGATTCACATATACAATATGTCTACTTTATATTTTCATCATAAAATTTATGAGTTTTTACTTTTGGAAGACACCAGAGGGCTTCAAAGTTCAGCAGCAATTTTACAATTTTTCACAAAATTTTCACTCGCTATTTTTCATGGACCAGTTCAGGTTTGAAGTGGATTTGAAGGGTCTTCATATTAGCAATACCCCATAAAAGACCCCATTATAAAAACTACACCCCCCAAATATTCAAAATGACATTCAGTAAGCGTTTTAACCCTTTAGGTGTTTCACAGGAAAAGCAGCAAAGTGAAGGAGAAAATTCAAAATCTTCATTTTTTACACTTGCATGTTCTTGTAGACCCAATTTTTGAATTTTTACAAGGGGTAAAAGGATAAAATTTATACTTGAATTTGTAGCCCAATTTCTCTCGAGTAAGCACATACCTCATATGTCTATGTAAATTTTTCGGCGGGCGCAGTAGAGGGCTCAGAAGCGAAGGAGAGACAAGGGGATTTTGGAGAGTACGTTTTTCTGAAATGGTTTTTTGGGGGCATGTTGCATTTAGGAAGCCCCTATGGTGCCAAAACAGCAAAAAAAAAAAAAAACATGGCATACCATTTTGGAAACTAGACTCCTTGAGGAACGTAACAAGGGATAAAGTGAACCTTAATACCCCACAGGTGTTTCACGACTTTTGCATATGTAAAAAAAATTTTTTATTTTTTACCAAAAATGCTTGGTTTAGCAAAAATTTAACATTTTTAAAAAAGGTAATAGCAGAAAATACCCCCCAAAATTTGAAGCCCAATTTCTCCCGATTCAGAAAACACCCAATATGGGGATGAAAAGTGCTCTGCTGGCGCACTACAGGTCTCAGAAGAGAAGGAGTCACATTTGGCTTTTTGGAAGCAAATTTTGCTCTGGGGGCATGCCGCATTTAGGAAGCACCTATGGTGCCAGGACAGATAAAAAAAACACATGGCATACCATTTTGGAAACTAGACCCCTTGGGGAACGTAACAAGGGGTAAAGTGAACCTTAATACCCCACAGGTGTTTCACGACTTTTGCATATGTAAAAAAAAAACATTTTTTTTACACTAAAATGCTTGTTATCCCCCAAATTTTACATTTTTACAAGGGATAATAGCAGAAAATACCCCCCAAAATTTGTAACCCCATCTCTTCTGAGTATGGAAATACCCAATAAGTGGACGTGAAGTGCACTGGGGGGCGAACTACAATGCTCAGAAGAGAAGGAGCATCATTGAGCTTTTGGAGAGAGAATTTGGCCATGTGCATTTCCAAAGCCCCCCCGTGGTGCCAGAACAGTGGACCCCCCCACATGTGACCCCATTTTTAAAACTACACCCCTCACGGAAGGTAATAAGGGGTGCAGGGAGAATTTACACCCCACTGGCATTTGACGGATCTTTGGAACAGTGGGCTGTGCAAATTAAAAATTTTATTTTTCATTTTCACAGACCCCTGTTTCAAAGATCTGTCAGACACCTGTGTGGTGTAAATGCTCACTGTACCTCTTGTTACATTCCGTGAGGGGTGTAGTTTCCAAAATTGGGTCACATGTGGGTATTTATTGTTTTGCACTTATGTCAGAACCGCTGTAAAATCAGCCACCCCTGTGCAAATCACCAATTTAGACCTCAAATTTACATGGCGCACTCTCCCTTCTGAGCCTTGTTGTGCGCCCCCAGAACACTTTGCGCCCACATATGGGGTATCTCCGTCCTCAGGAGAAATTGCGTTACAAATTTTGGAGGCTTTTTTTCTTTTACCGCTTGTGAAATTTTAAAGTATGGGGCAACACCAGTACGTTAGTGTACAAAAATGTTTTTTTTTTTTACACTAACATGCTGGTGTAGACCCCAACTTTACCTTTTCATAAGGGGTAAAAGGAGAAAAAGCCCCCCAAAATTTGTTAGGCAATTTCTCCCGAGTACGGAAATACCCCATATGTGGCCCTAAACTGTTGCCTTGAAATACGCCAGGGCTCCGAAGTGAGAAAGCGCCATGTGCATTTGAGGCCTAAATTAGGGATTTGCATAGGGGTGGACATAGGGGTATTCTACACCAGTGATTCTCAAACAGGGTGCCTCCAGCTGTTGCTAAACTCCCAGCATGCTTGGACAGTCAATGGCTGTCCGGAAATGCTGGGAGTTTTTGTTTTGCAACAGCTGGAGGCTCCGTTTTGGAAACACTGCTGTAGGATACGTTTTTCATTTTTATTGGGGGGGAAGGGGGGGTGGTAGGGGGGGCAGTGTACGTGTGTATATGTAGTGTTTTACTCTTTATTTTATGTTAGTGTAGTGCAGTGTTTTTAGGTTACATTCACACTGACGGCGGATTACACTGTCTCCCGCTAGGAGTTTGAGCTGCGGCTGCAGCTCAAACTTGAAGCAGGGAACTCACTGTAATCCGTCGCCAGTGTGAATGTAACCTGTACATTCACATGTGAGGGGGGGGGGGGGAACTACAACTCCCAGAATTCACTGACAGAACGTGCATGCTGGGAGTTGTTGTTTTGCAACAGCTGGAGGCACACTGGTTGGAAATACTGAGTTAGGTAATAGAACCTATTACCTAACTCGGTATTTTCCAACCAGTGTGCCTCCAGCTGTTGCAGAACTACAACTCTCAGCATGTACTGATTGCCAAAGGGAATGCTGGGAGATGTAGTTATGCAACAGCTGGAGGCACGCAAGTACAACTCCCAGCATGCCGAGACAGCCATTTGCTGTTCCTGAATGCTTGGAGTTGTAGTTTTGCAAGATTTAGAGCGGTTCAGGCTGGAGATCACTGACAGTGGTCTCTAAACTGTGGCCCTCCAGATGTTGCAAAACTACAAATCTCAGCATGCTAAGACAGCAAACTGCTGTCTGGGCATGCTGGGAGTTGTAGTTTTGTAATATCTGGAGGGCTACAGTTTAGAGACCACTGTCAGTGATCTCCAGCCTGAACCCCTCTAAATCTTGCAAAACTACAACTCCCAGCATGCCAACACAGCAAACAGCTGTCAAGGCATGGTGGGAGTTGTAGTTTTGCAACATCTGGAGGGCGACAGTTTAGAGACCACTCTCTAAACTGTCGCCCTGCAGATGTTGCTAGGCAACAGACTCCCGGACACGCGGCGTCATACTTACCTCCACCGCCGCCGGGTAAGTGACCGCCGCTGTCGCCGCTATTACACGGTTCCCCCCGCTGTGCCCGGACACCGATGGGTGGGCATAGCGGGGGGATCCGAACATTAACCCCCCCGCCCCCAGTCTGCTATTGGTCGGCCGCTCGGCCGATCAATAGCAGGGATAGGAGGGGTGGCAACCCTGCCACCTCACTCCTATCTCTTCAAGGGGGATCGAGGGTGTCTTGGACACCCCCGATCCCCCTTATTTTATCGCGGCGCCGCGATTGATGGGCAGGGGGAGAGCGCTCCCCCTGCAAACACCATAGATGCCGTGATCAGAACTGATCACGGCATCTATGGGGTTAATGCTGCCGGGACCGGCGCGATCGCGGCCCCGGCAGCTGCGGTGGGACTCCGGCTGTGATTGACAGCTGAGTCCCACCCGCGATCTCCTGCGCTGCCCGCGGCAGAGCAGGAGATCGCTTGGACGTATGCATACGTCCATTTGCGCGAACGTGTAATTCGCCTGGACGTATGCATACGTCCAATAGCGGGAAGGGGTTAAGACATGTATATAATGGGGTACTTTTTTTTTTATTTTTATTTTTTTAATCAACTGGTGCCAGAAAGTTAAAAAGTACTGGAAAGATTAAGAATTTTTTATAGAAGTAATTTACAAATCTGTTTAAGGTCTGTATACTAAAGAGGAAATGGTTTTCTTTTGGGAACACAGTGCTCTCTGCTGACATCTCTGTCCATTTTAGGAACTGTCCAGAGCAGCATATGTTTGCTATGGGGATTTTCTCCTACTCTAGGCAGTTCTTAAAATGGTCAGAGATGTCAGCAGAGATCACTGGGGTCATGATGTCAGCAGAGAGCTCTGTGTTCCAAAAAGATAACCCTTCCAGTACTTATTAGCTGCTGAATACTACAGAGGAAATGGTTAAGATTTTTTTATAGAAGTAATCTACAAATCTGTTTAACTTCCTGGCACCAGTTGATTTAAAAAAAAAAAAAAAAAGTTTTCAACGGGAGTACCCCTTTAATGAGTCACAAGCACTGCATATATAAGCCTGACTCCTCCTGAGTAGCGTGATCAAGCAGTTTCACTGTGAAATAATTTGTTGCACTCAGCCAGCTCCACAGAGCTGATGTCTGCTCCCCTCCCTTCCCTCCAACCTGCTTTGACTGTATAGCACTTTGTATTTACGAATAAACCTGGATTTGAAAACCCCCATGCTGTGTCTTGTGGTGAGTGCAACGTTACTTTCTCTGTCAGCTCCATTGGGGGACACAGACCGTGGGTGTATGCTACTGTCTCTAGGAGGTGTGACACTATGGTAATAAAAAGTCGGCTCCTCCCAGCAGGATATACCCGCCTTAAGGCCCTGAGGTAATCAGTTTGTTTAGTGTCTGAAGGAGGTGGACATGGTCTGGAATTCTCCAGACCAGGTCTTCTGTTTTATTGTTTTCCTAGTAGAGGGACGTGTTAGTTTTTTCATTCCTTTTTCTTTCATGTTTTCAGATGGGGACTCAGGGACTCCGGTTCCCTGTTTCCCCATTGCGAGTAAGGGGGCACAGACATTGCCTAAGGTCAGCGCCTGGGTTGGTACCTCATGGGTCCACCTATTTCTCTGCTCGCCTCGCTCGCGCTTAGCAGCTAGGCGTGATGCAGGGACAAAGAGCTGTCTGAAGACTTCACAGAAGACTCCATTAGGTAAGTTCTTCTGACTAAGGTGAGTACATTTCCCTTTCTCCATTAGGTGCAAGGACTTGCAACCTCTGGAGACCCTCAGTTTTTGGCCCACCTTTCAGGTTTATGGGGCTGGCTGGTACTGGGGCGAGCAGTGGCATCTTTGGGGGCATGATTTCTTTTTATTACTCTGTGTGTAGGTGTTTTTTCTTCTTACACTGTGTGTGTGTGTTTTACTATGCGGCTGTAGCCGCAGCGCTTTATATGCGGCTGACAGCTGCGGTGCTTTTACTGGCCGAGCGCACGGAGCGCCGGCTTACTTGCATTTTCTTCGGCAGCTGCTGCCGGTGTGTATGCCGCCCGCTCATTTCCCCCTAGAGCATATGCTGCCGACATGTGCGCTCGGGACAGGAAGCGGGCGCCATTACTGCTTCGTCCCTGACTTCTGCATAGTTCCGCCCCCAGGGGTCGCCTGGTGAACTGGCGGATGAGGCTTCCGAATCGGCATCTCAGAGGACTGCTCGGATATAGTTGAAACGGTGAACTCATTGGTTGCAGCCATAAGAGACTCCTTTCACTTAGAGGACCCAGGATCTTCGGACGTTACTCCTGAAGTATCCTTTCATCGTGCTCAACCAGCACCTCAAGGGTTCAGCTCTCACGCTGAACTTCACATCCTTCTGGAATCTGCATGGAAACATCCGGACAAGAGGTTCACGGGAATCAAGAGGGTTCAAGTGCGTTACCCATTTGCCAAGGACCTTGCCACTAAGGTGGTTTCCCCTCTCTCAATGGTTCCACCAATTTCCCACCTCTCTATGCTACTACACTGCCGCTGGCAGATGCAGCTGCCTTCAAGGACTCGACAGACCAGACGGAGGAGTCCTTAGCGGAGTTTGCCTCGGTCGCAGCAGGCTCTTGGCTCGAGGCCCTCTTGTTTTGGTGCTCACAACTCAGTCAGGGTATCCTGGCGGGATTTCCCCCCGGAGGATCTATCTTGCCTTGGCTCTCCAATGCTGGGGACTTCTGTGCACAGCTTCCATGCAGTCAGTCCGTTGTGCTGCCTTTGCTGTAGGTCTCCTGGTGGCCCTCCGCCGCCCCATGTGGCTTAGGGCGTGGGATGCGGATGCCGCCTCCAAAAGGTCTCTCTTACCGAGTTGCCTTTTACTGGTACCCGTCTCTTTGACAAGCGCCTTGAGGGGATTATCTCTGTGGCGACAGGGGGTAAAAGTTACTTGTTGCCTCAAAATAAGGCTCGCTTTTCTTCCATGGGGAAGTCCTCTTCCTTTCGGTCCTTTTGGACCTTTGGCCCAAATAAGGGGTCTTGGCAGGCGCCTTTGCGGGACAAGAGGTCTCCCTTGTTCCGGGCGCGCTAGTCTTGGAAGTCAGGCACCAACCGTTCTGACCAAATCGGGTAACCGCAATCTCCCTTCCACATGGAGTGCAGCCACCACCCGAAGGTTTTTCTCGGGTGGGAGGTCGTTACTTTTTTTCAAGACATCGGGACCACACACATTCAGGAAGACCCGAACACCCCGGTCTCCTTCTCTGGAAGCAGTCTCGGGAGGCCCTCTAGTCCCTGCCCTGGGAGTCATTGTCCCCGTTCCTACAGGGGAATATTTTCGGGGTTTTTTATTCCACCTTTTTTGTGGTCTCCCAGGAAGGTGGTTCTGTGCTGCGGATTCTGGGCCTCAAGCGTCTCACTGTCATCTTCTCTGCCACTTCCGTGGCATCCAGGGCACAAGAGGAGTTTCTTTCCTCGGTGGACATCAAGGATGCCTACCTTCATATTCCTATATTTCCCGGGGAACTGCTGTTCCTCCGCCTTCTGGTTCCGGAGGGGCTTTTTCAATTCGTAGCCCTACCCTTTGGTCTGGCCACTGCTCATCGGGTCTTTACCATGATCCTTGCACCAGTGATAGTCCTGTTGCGGTCGTGCGGAGTCTCAGTGATTCCTTACATGGATGACCTTCTCATCAAGGCTCTCATCAGAGTCCAGACCCTAGAGACAGTGGATCTTACTCTCCAGACCCTAAATCGCTTCGGGGGACGTTCAGCCGAGATGAGTCGGTTCTCTCTCCCACCCAGTCTCTGATCCTCTGGGACTTCACTCCACGGTCCCTGGCCGTATTTGTCTTCCGCCGGACAACCGTCTGACGCTCCTGTCTGCAGTCCGCTCTCTTCGGGCCAAGGCCCCAGTTTCCATCCGAATTCGTATGGAAGTCTTGGGTCGGATGGTAGCGGCCATGGAGACCGTACCCATTGCCCAGTTTTCTTTACCGTCCCCTTCATCTGGCGATTCTCTCTCTCTATGGGATAGCTCTCCTCTGTCTCTCGATAGCAAGGTTGCTCTCCCTCGTTGGATCCGTCAGTCTCTGCTCTGATGGCTCCGTCCCCGTCCCCGTCCCCCCTTTCTTCTTCAGGGGTGACCATTCCTTCCCTCCACGGGCAGGTAGTCACGGCAGATGCCACTCTGGTCTCTCCGGGAAGCCCTTCTTCCAATAGACATTCTGGGCCTGGTGACAACGCCTCGACATCAGTCTGCACGGCGGCGCTCGCAGTTCGGCAGCATGGCCGAGGTATCAAAGATTCTCCTCTGGACGGAACGTATTTCTCCGGCCTTTCTTTCCGGGTGTGCTCACTGGGAAGCGGACTTCCTCAGCCGGTCCTCAGCCGACCCCAGCGAGTGGTCTCTACATCCAGTAGTCTTCGAGCAGATCTGCGACCTCTGGGGCATTCTAGACGGAGGCCTTTTCGTGTCCGGCAGATTCTTTCATTTGTGTCGAAGTCCTGGGACCCCCTTGCTCTAGCCGTGGCTGCCGTTGGGATTCCTTGGGCGGGGTTTTCCCTGCCCTCTCTGTTTTCTCTCCTTGCTCTCCTTCCCAGGGTTCTGAGGAAGCTCAAAACAGAGGACGTCCCCGCCATTCTGGTAGCTCCAGACTGGCCCCGAAGGTTGTGGTACGCCGACGTAGTCAGGCTCCAGGACGACGCTCCACTGTGCCTTCCGCTCCGTCCGGATCTGCTCTCTCAGGGTCCTCTTTGCCACCCCAATTTTACAGTCGCTACATTTGACGGCGTGGCGGTTGAGACCGCGGTTTTGAGGGCCCGCGTGTTCTCTTCCCAAGTCATTCACACTATGCTCAGGGCTCGTAAGCCCTCCTCGGCAAAAATTTACCACCGTACTTGGCGGTCTTATTTTTGTTGGTGTGAAGTTCAGGACTTATCCCCTGTAACCTTCTCGGTTCCTCATCTTCTCTCCTTTTTGCAGTCGGGTTTGGAACTGGGGTTGTCTCTCAGTTCCCTTAAAGGTCAGGTTTCGGCCCTTGCTATTCTTTTCCAGCGGCCTCTGGCTTCCAATTCTCATGTCCAGACCTTCCTTCAAGGAGTGGCGCATGCTGTTCCTCCTTATCGGTCACCCTCTCCCCCTTGGGACTTGAATCTGGTTCTGAGTGCCCTCCAGGGGGAACCCTTTGAGCCCATTAGAGGGGTGTCTCTCCACCTCCTTTCTTGGGAAGTGGCTTTTCTTGTTATCACCTCCATCCAGAGGGTGTCTGAATTGGCAGCTCTCTCCTGCCGTGCTCCGTTTCTGGTGATCCACAAGGACAAGGTTGTTTTTCCGGTCAGAGCCTTCCTTTTTCCCCTAAGGTGGTTTCGGCCTTTCATCTCAATGAGGATATTGTCCTCCTGTCTTTTTGTCCTGCTCCTTCTCATCCTAAGGAGCACTTACTACACAAACTGGATGTAGTTCGGGCTGTTCGGTCTTATCTCTCCATCACTTCTTCGGTCCGCCAGTTCGGAAGCCTTCACTGTAAGGGGAAGATTCCTCCTTTCAGGGTTGTGGCTCATTCCACCGTTCTGTTGGGGCATCTTTGGCTCTCCAGAACAGAGCCTCGGCCTCGCAGATTTGCAAGGCGGCTACTTGGTCGTCTTTGCACACTTTCTCGAGGTTCTACAGAGTTCATACCTTCGCATCGGCTGATGCTAGTCTGGGCCGTTAAGTGTTGCAGGCGGCCGTGGAACGGCCGTCTGCCTGATTGCTTATCTGCCCACCCAAGGGACGGCTTTGGTACGTCCCACGGTCTATGTCCCCCATTGGAGCCGATAGAGAAAAGGAGATTTTTGTTTACTTACCATAAAATCTCTTTCTCGGAGGATCCATTGGGGGACACAGCTCCCGCCCTTTTTGGGGTTTCCTTTTGTTTCTCTGTCCGAGGGTGTGTTCAGGTATGTTTTTTCTTCTGGTTCTCGGACAGTTTGCGTTTCCTTTGACCTGTTGGTCCTCTCCTATTGCTCTGGAACTTAAACTGATTACCTCAGGGCCTGAAGGCGGGTATATCCTGCTGGGAGGAGCAGACTTTTTTTTTGTTACCATAGTGACACACCTCCTAGAGACAGCAGCATACACCCACGGTCTGTGTCCCCCAATGGATCCTCCGAGAAAGAGATTTTACGGTAAGTAAACAAAAATCTCCTTTTTTCTATTACCTGTAAAAATTACAAAATGGCAGGGTTGTTTTTTTTTTTTTTCCCACAAATAATAATTTTTTCGGTTTCGCCATAGATTTTGTGGTAAAATGACTGATGTCATTACAAAATTTAATTGGTAGCACATAAAACAAGCTCTCATATAGGTCTGTAGAAAATTGAGTGTTATGATTTTTAGGAGGTGAGGAGGAAAAAACCAAAGTGCAAAAAATGGAAAAACTCCTTAACCCCTTAAGGACGCAGGACGTAAATGTACGTCCTGGTGCGGTGGTACTTAACGCACCAGGACGTACATTTACGTCCTAAGCATAACCGCGGGCATCGGAGCGATGCCCGTGTCATGCGCGGCTGATCCCGGCTGCTGATTGCAGCCAGGGACCCGCCGGCAAAGGCCGACGCCCGCGATCTCGCGGGTGTCCGCCATTAACCCCTCAGGTGTCGGGATCAATACAGATCCCGGCATCTGCGGCAGTGCGTGATTTGAATGAATGATCGGATCGCCCGCAGCGCTGCTGCGGGGATCCGATCATTCATAACGCCGCACGGAGGTCCCCTCTCCTTCCTCCGTGTGAAGAAAATGAAGCCGCACGAGCAGACCAGAGCAGAAGATGACCGATAATACTGATCTGTTCTATGTCCTATACATAGAACAGATCAGTATTAGCAATCATGGTATTGCTATGAATAGTCCTCTATGGGGACTATTCAAGTGTAAAAAAAAATGTAAAAGTAAAAAAAAAGTGAAAAATCCCCTCCCCCAATAAAAAAGTAAAACGTCCGTTTTTTCCTATTTTACCCCCAAAAAGCGTAAAAAAATTTTTTAATAGACATATTTGGTATCGCCGCGTGCGTAAATGTCCGAACTATTAAAATAAAATGTTAATGATCCCGTACGGTTAACGGCGTGAACGAAAAAAAAAGTCCAAAATTCCTACTTTTTTTATACATTTTATTAAAAAAAATTATAAAAAATGTATTACAAGTTTTTTATATGCAAATGTGGTATCAAAAAAAAGTACAGATCATGGCGCAAAAAATGAGCCCCCATACCGCCGCTTATACCGAAAAATAAAAAAAGTTAGGGGTCATCAAAATAAAGGGATTATAAACGTACTAATTTGGTTAAAAAGTTTGTGATTTTTTTTTAAGCGCAACAATAATATAAAAGTATGTAATAATGGGTATCATTTTAATCGTATTGACCCTCAGAATAAAGAACACACGTCATTTTTACCATAAATTGTACGGCGTTAAAACGAAACCTTCCAAAATTAGCAAAATTGCGTTTTTCGTTTTAATTTCCCCACAAAAATAGTGTTTTTTGGTTGCGCCGTACATTTTATGATATGAGTTATGTCATTACAAAGTACAACTGGTCGCGCAAAAAACAAGCCCTCATACTAGTCTGTGGATGAAAATATAAAAGAGTTATGATTTTTAGAAGGCGAGAAGAAAAAAATTAAAACGTAAAAATTTAATTCTGAGTCCTTAAGGCCAAAATGGGCTGAGTCCTTAAGGGGTTAATGACCAAACCACTTGCTCTGGCAGAGAGTTACATAGTCCCACTGGTCTTATATTAAAGAAAAATTATCTAATCCTTATTTCACAGTGGCCTTGAATAGCATTGTTACCTTTTGTAAACTCCTAAACAACTTAACAAGTAAAGAAAGTTTTTTTTTCTTTATATAGGTGACTCTGAAGCCTGAAATAAAAAAGTATTTAACAGAAGGAATCTTCCACATCTTAGAGCTATGTATTGATCGAGATATTAAGTTCTTAAATACATCTTTACAGATTGGAGCAAGAGAGGTGTTTAAAGAATTGTATCATGAGTATTCTTCCAGCTATAAAACGAGGAATCAAGAAGAAGAAAAATATACAGTGTAATCATGTTTTGGTGGTTAGCAATGGTTATTTGCAACACTGGGGTCCTAGAATCATATCCAGTTATTGGCAACATCTTCATATATTGTAGGTTTCCCAATCTTACTGTTGGCATATTGCAGTTACCCAGTTCCCTCACAATCTTTAAAACATACTCCTAGACTAATTGGCCATATCATCCAGGATGATTAGACTGGAACAGCACTGCAAAATATGTTGGTGCTATACAATTGACTTGAAATGAATAAACAAAAGAATATTTCATTTTGTTAGAGAAGATATCTCATGCCAGGGGATGCCTTGTTGCCATGTTGAGAAAGGTATTTTGATATATATTTTGACAAAAGATGAATGTTTGTTTTTATGTTTTTTACAAATGTGTTTTCTTCCACACACTTTTTTTTATATATATATATATATATATGTGTGTGTGTGTGTAAAAATGGAGAATAAATGTAATGTAAAATTGAAACTGTAGTATGTACTTGCATGTGCTTTATATTAAATAATTTTCTGTGTATGATTGCGTGGCTTTTAACTTTCTGGGGGCCAAGGGCGTAGAGGTAAGCCCTTGCGTCCCGGTACTTAAGAACCAAGGGCGTACCTGTACGCCCTTGGCATTTCCAGTCACCACCACGCACTGGGCGGTGATCAGAATGGGATGACTGCTGATATCTATCAGCAGCCATACCGGCAAATCGCCAAGGGGGGTTCTGAGACAGCAGTTTGCTGTCTGGGCATGCTGGGATTTTTAGTTTTGCGAGATCTGGAGGGCCACAGTTTGGAAATCACCGTGCAGCGGTTTCTAAATTGTGGCCCTCCAGATCTAGCAAAACTACAGCTCCCAGCATGCCCGGCATCAAACGGCTGTCTAGGCATGCTGGGAGTTGTAGTTGTGTGCCTCCAGCTGTTGCTTAACTACAACTCCCATCATGCCATTCAGCTATCAGTACATGCTGGGAGTTATTGTTTTGCAACAGCTGGAGGCACACTGTTTGGAAAACACAGGTTTTGTTACCTAACTCGATGTTTCCCAACCCGTGTGCCTCCAGTTGTTACAAAACCATAGCTCCCAGCATGCATTGACAGTCCGTGCATGCTGGGAGTTGTAGTTTAGCTACATCTGGAGGTACATTGGTGGAGAAACACGGAGTTAGTCTGTT
Organism: Hyla sarda; assembly: GCF_029499605.1. Taxonomy (NCBI): domain Eukaryota; kingdom Metazoa; phylum Chordata; class Amphibia; order Anura; family Hylidae; genus Hyla; species Hyla sarda. Next base: position 293,439,866 of record NC_079191.1, read on the forward strand.
ACCTAATTCTGTGTTTCCCCACCCATGTGCCTCCAGCTGTGGCAAAACTACCTACAAATCCCTAATTTAGGCCTCAAATGAGCATGGCGCTCTCTTACTGTGGAGCCCTGTCTTATTTCACGGCAACATTTCAGTGCCACATATTGGGTATTTCCGTACTTTGGAGAAATTGCGTTAAGAATTTTGGGTTGCTTTTTTTCTTATGAAAAGGAAAAGTTGGGGGCTACACCAGCATGTTAGTCTGTTTTTATTTGCACAGCCGACTGCTCCAAAGGTCTGTCAAACGCCAGTGAGGTGTGTATGCTCACTGCCCTCCTTATTACATTCCGTGAGGGGTGTCGTTTTCAAAATGGGGTCAAATTGGTGAGGGGGTTCTGGTAGCATGGGGGCTTTGTAAACGCACATGGCAACCGACTTCTATTCCAACCAAATTCTCTCTCTAAAAGCTCAATGGCGCTCCTTCTCTTCTGAGCCATGTTGTGCGCCCACAGTGCACTTTACATCCACATATGGGGTATTTCCATACTAAGGAGAAAATGCCCCCCAAAATTTGTAACCCCATTTCTTCTATTACCCCTTGTGAAAATGAAATCTTTGGGGTAATACCATCATTTTAGTGAAAAGAATCAAATTTTTCATTTTCACGTCCCACTTGAACGAAAGTTTGTCAATCACCTGTGGGGTGTTAAGGCTCACTGTACCCATTGTTAGGGGTGTAGTTTCCCAAATAATGTGCCGTGTGTTGTTTTTTTTCTGTGCTGTTCTCGCACCAAGGGGGCTTCCTAAATGCGACATGCCCCCCAAAAACCATTTCAGCAAAATTCACTCTCCAAAAGCCCAATGTCACTCCTTCCCTTTTGAGGCCTCTAGAGTAAAAATGAAAAAAAAAAATGGGGCTACAATTTACACTAACAATGTTAGCGTAAAAAAATGGAGAATTGAATTTTCTCCTTCACTTTGCTGCTATTCCTATGAAACACCTAAAGGATTAACAAACTTTCTGCATGTAATTTTGAATTCCTTGAGGGGTGCAGTTTTCATAATGGGATCCATTATGGTTGATTTCTAACATAAAGACCCTCAAATTTACTTCAAAACTGAACTGGTCCCTGAGATTTTGAAATTTTTGTGAAAAGTTGGAAAATTGCTTCTGTACTTTAACCCCTTAAAGACCAGGCCAATTTTCACTGTAGGACCAGAGCGTTTTTTGCACATATGACCACTTTCACTTTAAGCATTAATAACTCTGGGATGCTTTTACCTTTCATTCTGATTCCGAGATTGTTTTTTCGTGACATATTCTACTTTTTGTTAGTGGTAAAATTTTCATTTTTCTAAATTTGAAGCTCTCTGCTTGTAAGGAAAATAGCGTAGATCTGGAGGGACAAAAACGGCAGAGCTTCCTCATGGGACAAGTATCGTCTGATACAAAAAATGTGTGTCAAGCAGATAGTGTGTGGTGAGTGTAGTTGTACCACTCACCTTGCTTAGTTGTGTATAATGACACAACTGCAATAGCGCTTTGGACAATCAAATGGGTGATGCAGCCTCCTGATTCCGGATTTTGGAGTGATCCAGGCCAGTTAATGGGATGATAGATTGAGGAAAGAAGATTCCAGGTTCTTGGCGCAAATCACCGGCAATGCATAAAAATTTCTTCAAAAGGAATTTTATTGCCAAGAAAAACGCGTTTTTCAGAGCTTTGGAGCTCCTTCATCAGGTAAGTATGGCAGCATAACAATACAAGATACAAAGACGCTCTTTATGCTCAAAATTGGCGCCAGGTTTTGGCGGACCCCGCCCTGTGGGCGTGGCCACCAACTCAGGGCCAATGGTGATCAAAAGAGTTGAACAGAGAGTGACATCTTAAATATGCATAAAATTACACATAACATTTATAAAATCGATGTAGTTTCACATGTTGGATAGATGTCTTGCATTATATGTGGGTTTTGGATAGTAATAATGGGACGCTGGACACCGGCGACTTGAAGCGCACGCGTCCGTAGTGTGATGCGGGCACAGGTTGTGTGTATCCGCTACTATGGTGACGAGCATATTAGGAAGTGGTGTGCATGTTCGCATGCGTATATAATGGGAAGATCGCAATTAATGGATTTCAGAGGAAAACCCAGGCTGAGTATTTGCGCGTGCGTGTTGGTGAATGACAGGATAGTTCTAATTGCGCATGCGTTCGTGGCGCTTGTATGAATGATTCCATGGACGTTTAAGTAGTGGGTATCTTTTTGCATACATATTGTTAGCGTTATGTAGATAGATACTGCCTCCCCTATCAATTATCTAAGGATGTAATTAGGAAGAAGAAATGAGATTCTGAACGGAATGACACCCGTTCCCATAGATAATAATGAATATTGTAGTGTACACTTATAGGGCATCATTAGTGTGGTACTGTGTAGACTGTATTGGTTTGGCAATAGGCAATGATGTAAATATTATTTTAAAATACATGAAATAGATAGAAACAACACATTTTCATATACATATAAAATACATATTTGGACCAGATTAGATCTGCTATGTAATAAATTGAACTAAATTGAACTCTGATTGGTCCCCGGTTATTAGTGGTGTACCCCAAGGTTCAGTACTGGGCCCGCTGTTGTTTAATTTATTTATCAATGATTTAGAGGATGGTATTAACAGCTCTGTTTCTATCTTTGCAGATGACACCAAGCTTTGTAGCACAGTACAGTCTATAGAGGATGTGCATAAGTTACAAGATGACTTGGATACACTAAGTGTCTGGGCATCCACTTGGCAAATGAGGTTCAATGTGGATAAATGTAAAGTTATGCATCTGGGTACTAATAACCTGCATGCATCGTATGTCTTAGGGGGGATTAAACTGGCAGTCACTGGTAGAGAAGGATCTGGGTGTACTTGTAGATCACAGACTACAGAATAGCATGCAATGTCAGGCTGCTGCTTCCAAAGCCGGCAGGATATTGTCATGTATCAAAAGAGGCATGGACTCAAGGGACAGGGACATAATACTCCCCCTTTATAAAGCATTGGTACGGCCTCACCTGGAATATGCTGTTCAGTTTTGGTCACCTGTCCATAAAAGGGACACTGCGGAGTTGGAAAGGGTGCAGAGACGCGCGACTAAACTAATATGGGGCATGGAACATCTTAGCTATGAGGAGCGATTAAAGGAGTTACAATTGTTTAGTCTTGAGAAGAGACGTTTAAGGGGGGATATGATAAACATATATAAGTATATTAATGGCCCATACAAAAAATATGGAGAAAAACTGTTCCAGGTTAAACCCCCCAAAGGACGAGGGGGCACTCCCTCCGTCTGGAGAAGAAAAAGTTTAGTCTCAAGGGGCGACACGCCTTCTTTACCGTGAGGACTGTGAATTTATGGAACGGTTTACCTCAGGAACTGGTCACAGCAGGAACAATTAACAGCTTTAAAACAGGATTAGATACATTCCTGGAACAAAATAAGATTAATGCTTATGAAGAAATATAAAATCTCATCCCTTCCCCAATATCGCGCCACACCCCTACCCCTTAATTCCCTGGTTGAACTTGATGGACATATGTCTTTTTTCGACCGTACTAACTATGTAACTATGTAACTTAAAAATATGAACACATGGGTACTTACCAGTTGCTACATGTCAACAATGACATTTGACAGGTAATCAGCTTGCGTGCCTATATACTGCTTATGTAAAAACAAAGAGCTGGAACTGATAGTAGGTGTTTGTAGGGATGTATCCTATGTACTGCTGATTTTATTAGTGATGTGAATGCTCATTGATTGATATGGTATGGATGTATTATCGGATGATATCAATTGCCTCATTAAGGCCTGCCGGATATAGGCTGTTGAGCTTATAGATCCAGTATGACTCACGGCGTTGGAGTCTCTCAAACCTGTTATGTACATCACTGGAAATGTGTTCTATTGCTAAAAGGGAAAACACTGTGAAGTCTCTGTTGTGATGGGATGCCGCATGTCTGGAGACACTATGTTGGAGAAAACCTCTGGTGACGTTGTACCTGTGGCTGTTCATGCGGGTCCTAAGTTGTTGGGAGGTTCTGCCCACGTATTGAAGTTTGCATGGGCATTCCAACAGATAAATGTCATATGATGTTGAGCAATCAATTTTATTCTTAATAGGGAAGGTTTCTCCTGTTACATTGCTCTTATAATCCATCTTCCCATGTGAGATGTTGATACAACATTTGCATGTCTTAGTACCGCATTTGTAGACTCCTTTGATGGTTGTTTGTATTGGTAAAGGTGGGCCTCTTTTTTTGAGGCGGCTTGGTGCTAGAGCGTTTTTGAGAGTTCTAGCTCTCCTATATGTGATGGCGGGTTTGTCTGGAAGATGTTCTTTCAGGAAAATATCTTGAGTAAGGATGTTCCAGTGTTTTTTTAGGATAGATAATACTTCTTTATGAGTATCGGAATATGTTGTAATGAAGTTATATTTGAAATTTTTCTCCAGTGGATCTGATATCTTTTTTCCATTTATTACAAGGGGTGTAGCCTGTTTTGAACTTCTTTGGTTCTGTAAAGCTCTCTGATAAGCTGATTTGATTATATGGGATGGATAGCCTTTCTCTTTCAGTCTCCGCAAGATAATCTTGCTCTGTTGTTTGTAGTCTTGTATTTTGGTGCAGTTCCGACGGAGACGATGGAACTGACCATACGGTAGATTGACTTTCCACTTTTTATAGTGGCAACTGTCAAAGGATAGTAGGCTGTTGCAATCTACTGTTTTGAAGTAGGTTTTAGTGATCACTGTCTCTTGTTTGTTAGTTAGAAATAAATCCAGGTACTCCATGCCCGCTTCTTTACATTGGCCACTGAGGCAAATGTATGAATTGTTGTTCAAATATGTAGTGAAAGCTATGAACTCCGTCTCCGTGCCGTTCCATACAAACAGCAGGTCATCAATATAGCGTTTGTACATAACTATATTTTGGGACCATTGGTGGTGGCTATAAATATATTTTTTCTCATAGGCACCCATATAAATATTTGCGAAAGCTGGCGCGAATCGCGTACCCATAGCGGTCCCCTGGGTCTGCAAATAAATCTTATTGTCAAAGCAAAAATATTTGTGCTTCAGGATGTGATCTATGCATTCACATATGAATGACTTCTGTGACGGGGGCATGGTGTCATCTAAGTCCAAAGTCTCTTTTACTGTGTAATTTTATCCATATTTAAGATGTCACTCTCTGTTCAACTCTTTTGATCACCATTGGCCCTGAGTTGGTGGCCACGCCCACAGGGCGGGGTCCGCCAAAACCTGGCGCCAATTTTGAGCATAAAGAGCGTCTTTGTATCTTGTATTGTTATGCTGCCATACTTACCTGATGAAGGAGCTTCAAAGCTCTGAAACGCGTTGTTTTTCTTGGCAATAAAATTTCTTTTGAAGAAATTTTTATGCATTGCCGGTGATTTGCGCCAAGAACCTGGAATCTTCTTTCCTCAATCTTTCATCCCATTGTAAGGAAAATAGACATTCCAAATAAATTATATTTTGATTCACAAATACAATATGTCTACTTTATGTTTGCATCTTAAATTTGACATGTTTTTACTTTTGGAAGACATCAGAGGGCTTCAAAGTATAGCAGAAATTTTTCACAAAATCAGAATTTTTCAGCGACCAGTTCAGGTTTGAAGTGGATTTGAAGGGCTTTCTTATTAGAAATACCCCATAAATGACCATATTATAAAAACTGCACCCCTCAAAGTATTAAATGACATTCAGTAAGTTTAACCCTTTAGGTGTTTCACAGGAATAGCAGCAAAGTGAAGGAGAAAATTCTAAATCTCTATTTTTTACACTCGCATGTTCTTAAAGACCCAGTTTTGGAATTTTTACAAGGGGTAAAAGGAAAAAAATTGTCGCAAAATTTGTAACCCAGTTTCTCTCGAGTAAGGAAATACGTCATGTGTATGTCAAGTGCTCGGCAGGCACAGTAGAGGGCTCAGAAGGGAAGAAGCAACAATGGGATTTTGGAGAGTGAGTTTTTCTGAAATGGTTTTTGGGGTGCATGTCTCATTTAGGAAGCCCCTATGGTGCCAGGACAGCAAAAAAAAAAAAAAACCCACATGGCATACTATTTTGGAAACTACACCCCTTAAGGAACGTAACAAGTAGCAAAAATCCGACAAAGGCGGAAATGTGGTCATAATGACAATTGACTACTATCAAAGAGAAGCCATGCGGCAATTGAGTGATCCCCTTACATACCAGAAATTGCAGGCAAATCCCATTCCCAAAACTAACTTACAAACCTTGTTAAGAAAAAATGTTGAGAGAGGGATATTTTCATAATATACCAACTCATCCATCCTTCCCGCGATGGTACTTCTTGACGAAGGTGCATAAGACCTTAGAAACTTTTCCTTTTCATTCAAATTCAGTCCCCTTGAAAAAACAATCAGATCTGCTATACATAAAAATTGGCCACTTATGAATGATAACGATCTAGGAAAAGTAGTGAACGAGAAACCGTTGGTAGCATTCAGACGTTGTAAAAACCTGAAAGATGCCGTTACCAGTAGTAACTTCACATCAAAACCTGAAAAGAAAGATTGGCTAGCTAGAACTGTCCATGTAGGTAACCACAGGTGCGGATCTTGCATTTGGTGCCCCCACTTGAAAACAGGGAAAATGACCCACGTAGGAGGAGAAGAAATCTTTATTAGAACATTGATAACTTGCAGAACTCAGTGGGTGGTATATGCAATGATCTGTACCTGTGGGAGATTCTACATAGGCAGTACAAAGCGAGCTATGAACACTCGCTTCAGAGAGCATGTTTATTCCATCAGAACTAAAAAGGGAGTCCCCAGATTTATTGAGCATATGGACATGGCTCACAAAGGAAATCATGATACTCTAGCCTTTCAGGGTCTGGAGGTTGTCTGCTGCAAAGAAAATCGGGACAGAAGAAAATGACTGCTTCAAACTGAAGCGAAATGGATTATCAGATTAGATGCAGCAGGCAACCTGGGACTAAATGAAAGATTAGATTATAGTGTGTTTTTATGAAGATTAATGTTATATTTTATCAGCCTATTGCTTTTTGGTTTGTTTTTAGATTTTTCACTATGTTTCTAATTGCACACCAGTTCCCTACACGTCACCTTGTAGGAGTAGCTATAACTGTGACGTGCAGCCGGAACTGGTAGGGTCTGAAGAAGCGTGTGAATACACGCGATACAGCTGTAACCCAGCTCACGGCTGATCAAGCTGCGGCTCTGGATGTCCGTGCTACCCGTATGTCTGCACTCTTGAAATAAAGAAGTTTTGTACCGCATCCCGGTGAGTGACGTGCCCGTTATTCCTTCTACACTCTATGAATGGAAACTTTGCTCCGAGGGACTGGGAACCCGAATGTTAGCGGTATTTCATGTGCATGACTGCTATTGCTAGTTTAACTCCATGCATGCCAGCATAGTGAGAAGCTGACTTCATAGGCTTTACAGAGGTAGCGGTGCCAACCAGCTTGTTTCTCACACCTGTTGTAACAAGGGGTACAGTGAGCTTTAACGCCCCACAGGTGTTTGAAGACTTTTCGTTAAAGTTTGATGTGTAAATAAAAATAAAAAAAATTTCACTAAAATGCTGATTTTCCCCTAAACTTTAACATTTTCTTCTTTTACCCCTTGTAAAAAAAAAAGTAAAGTTGGATGTGTAAATGAAAAGAAAATCATTTTTATTAAAATGCTGTTTTTTCCACAAATTTTACATTTTTAAAAGGGTAATAGGAGAAAATTCCCACCCCAAAATTTGCAACCCCAGTATGGAAATACCCCATGTGTGGATGTCAAGTGCTGTGCTGGCGCACTACAATGCTCAGAAGAGAGAATTTGGTTGGAATGGAAGTCGGGGGCCTTGTGCATTTTCAAAGCCTCCTTGGTGCCAAAACAGTGGACCCCCCATGTGACCCCATTTTTTTTAAACTACACCCCTCACAGAATTTAATAAGGGGTACAGTGAGCATTTACACCCCAATGGTGTTTGACAGGTCTTTGGAACAGTGGGCTGAGCAAATGAAAAATAAAATTTTTCATTTTCACAGACCACTGTTCCAAAAATCTGTCACACCTGTGGGGCGTAAATGCTCACTGTACCCCTTATAACATTCCGTGAGGGGTGTAGTTTCCAAAATGGGGTCACATGTGGGGTGGGCCCATTGTTCTGGCACTATGGGGGCTTTGTAAACATGGCCTTCAAATTCAGACAAATTTTCTCGCCAAAAGCCCAATGGCGCTCCCTCTCTTCTGAGCATTGTAGTTCGCCCGCAGAGCACTTTACATCCTCGTGGCACATCCCGGCCTTACCTGCTCGGCATCACCAGTAAGGAATATTGTCTCACCTAAGACGATCATCCTACTGAAAGCTCCTCGATTTAGCATCAGCATTCATTTATCATATATGCTTATCAAGAACCTGATGGATATAAGCCTCTTGTTATGGCCGATTCTTTCATCTTATGAGATGTGCCACTAATTATCATCATTCCAGTGTTTACGTATCTTGTTTGAGGATATCTGTGAACTTAAGGTCTACATTTTTTGAAGATGTATCTGTCCCTTGCTTGTTATAGCTAACACTGATTTTGGTGCAGTCGTCATCTCATGAAAAATCTATGTATGCGACCATATGCCGACACATGTACTGAATTTATCATTGCAGAATCTACTGTTGTATATCTTATAAATGTAATCTGTGTATGGCTAATAATGTTACCTATCTATCAGTACTTACTATCTTGCTATATGACATCTGACCTTGACTTACACAGACATCCTTTATACCATCTGTGACTGACTGACTCCGCCAAAAGTGACTTTTCCTTCCTGATGACAAGCTCCAGCATATCACAGGCAATATCCCCAGGCAGAACTAGAGATTATTGCATCCTTGTACCCAAAGAACCAGACAACACCAGTCTTCATGTATAAAATCAGAACTCTTTATGGTGGAACAAGTGTCTTCTTTTATAGGAAGGACATCACAGGGGGAAGGGTCAGTAAAGACAATACAGGTGCCAGTGAGTCTGGGAGATAATCCAATAACGTTGATTAGCTCTCCCTATTCAGCGCCTTGAGTGCAAAAAGTGGAGGTGTGTAGAAGTTGGACTGTGTGCAAAAAGGAGAAGCATGTGTAGAATTAGTGTTTTGTACAAAAGGTGAACTGTGTGCAAAATGTGAACCATGTGCAAAAGGTGTATTGTGTAAAGGAGGTGGACCGTGTGCAGAAAGTGTATGAAAACGGTAAATAAAAGTATTTGAACTCTGAGCTTTAAGTCACTGGACAACATCAACTGAGGGGTACAAATAGTGATGTCCTAAAGTCCATTCAAGTAGGTAGGGTGACTCTAGGATCCGTCACAGTGCTCCCCCTAATAAAACCCCAACTGGAAATAAATGGGAAAAAGGCATTGGACAAAAACCCTACCGATTTACCAACTAGAAACATAGAAAAAAGTTTCAAATACAATTTTATCACTACATATTCCGACACCCACAAAGAAGTACTATCCATACTTAAGAAACACTGAGTATCCTCACACAGGACACCTTCCTGAAAAAATGTATTCCAGAAAAACCTGCCATCACATACAAAAGAGCAAGAACCCTTAAGAACGCCCTAGCTCCCAGTCGCCTGAAATAAAGAGACCCAGCCAAACCTACGGTAGAAGTCACTAAAGGGGTCTTCAGATGCGGAAGAAAAAACATGCAAATGCTGTACTAACATCCTACATGGGAAGGCAGAGTACAAAAGCAACACAACTGGAGAAACTTTTTTCATCAAGAACAAAATTGACTGCTCAACATCATTTGTCATCTATCTTTTGGAATGTTCATGTAAACTCCAGTATGTGGGCAGAACCTCTCAACAACATAGGACCCGCATGAATAGTCACAGGTATAATGTCACCAGAGGATTCCTACAACATAGTGTTTCCAGACATGCGGCATCACATCACAATAGTGATTTTACAGCATTTTCGTTACTAGCAATCGAACATATTCCAAGTCACACTTACAATAGATTTGAGAAACTTCAACGTCGTGAATCCTACTGGATTTATAAGCTCAATAGCTTACACCAGCAGGTCTTAATGAAGCAATTGATATCATCGTTAGTTATATACATCATACACAGCATATCATTTATAGCATGTATCCTATTGTTTCTACCATAAACACTACCCACCATATATTCCTGTGTGATCCTACTATTTAGGTTTCTATTTGTCAGACGACGTGTTATATTTTATACATATTTGTCATATGCTCCCCATGCATGTGACATATACCTTGACATATATAGTATATGCTGATTATATGTCAATTATGTATTTTAAATGTAAATTTTTGTTTTTACATATTAATATTAGAAATTCCAGTGCTTAAACATATCGCACTACTAGCAATAATGGATTGTTTGCGCTTAGAGCCTTGCCTTTCCCCCCTCTTTTTTTCTCTACGCATGCGCTATGTAAGACAGCTTGGCACTTTGTGCCCCCACACACATCTATCTCCTTACACATCGCTGCTAGCGCATGCGCAGTTAAGACCATTTTGGCCATTGACAAGTACGCACGTGCCGTATGTGTCTAATAGCCCGGCCCCCTCCTCTTTTCACTGCGCACGCGTGCACAGGTGCCGCCTAATCCAAGATCTAGTCAATGCGGCCCCAGCACTTAGTACGTGTGAGCAGACACACGTCATGATCCTTCACTACACCCGCACCAGACCAGTGGACGCATGCGCTCTGTGTCCGCATTTTACTACCGGACACATGCGCACTAGACACTCAGTGTTCAGCGGCTTATATGAGACATTACCGTGACTCAAAACCGATAACAAGGTATACTAAGTCTATTCATGTGTTCAACCATATTGATGTTATGATGTTTTTATGTGTTTTTATCCAATGTTATTAAGTGAGACAATGTTAAACTCTTGTGTCTATCATTGGCCTGTGAGGACTGGCGGACTGATTCTCCCGGACTGATATGGCCACGCCCAGGGGGCGGGGTGGGGCTAACTACACTTTGGCGCCAATTTTGAACATAAAGAGCACTCCTACACTCAGTTCTGTCATACTGCCATGTTTACCTGACGAAGGAGCTCCAAAGCTCTGAAACGCGTTGTTTCTTTGGCAAATAAAATTCCTTTGAAGAAACTCTGACCCATCCTTGGTGGATTGCGCCGAAAACCTGGAAAATTTTTACTCTCATGTTTACCACTGTACCTACCGGCAAGGAGCACTCCTAGATCCGGGACCAGGAGGCTGCACCACCTGCATGATCACCCAAGCGCATTTGTAGTTGTGTCTTTATACTTAACTAAGCAAGGTGAGTGGTTCACTAACACCCACTGCACACCACTTGCTTGATAACACACTGTGTATCAAACGATACTTGTCCCATGAGGAGCTCTGCCATTTTTTCCTCTCCAGACTTACCCCCGAATAAAACGGCAGACCCGGTGCGGTCCCAACAGATCCACTTGGGGCTGTCCGGGCTTCAACCACCAGGCGCAGTTGTCCTGGTCCTCCTCTTGGTTGGGGTGTGCGGCCACAATGGAATCAAATACCAGCAAACCCTGTATGAAGCTTACTGGGGCTCCCCTCAAAAAAAAGTTCTGCTTCCCCCCCCCCCCCCCCCTCGGCCAGGGGAGGGGGAAGGCCTGGCCTGGCTCTTAGTCTGTGGGGAGGAGGCTAGCTTCCGATCCCCTCCCAAGCTACATTTCCCAAAGGAAAACTCAATCTGTCACCAGTTGAAGGGGCAGGGGCCAACTGCTTCCTCACTCGGTTGCAATATCTGTCACTGAGGAGCCGCACCGACTGTGCAAGCCCCTGTACTGTTCCACAGCCGCTGGGGATCCGGGTCAACCGTCTGGGCAGTGCTAGGCAGATTGTAGCAAAAAACTGCCCTGATGCCGGCACTTCAGCCGGAGAAGTGATCACTAGGTGGAGAGGAAGGTTGACTACCTTCTCACCTTGCAATGTCTGGTGCTGGGGAGGTAGACCGATCACTCAATCTCCCAGTATGGAATTCTGCAGCGGGGGAGCTGCACCAACTGTGCTTTCACCAGTACCGTTAAACAGCCGCTGGGGATCCAGGCCGACTACCTGCGATCACGGCTGTACCAGTGTAGGGATCACGGTTCCCTCTGTAGCTGCAGTATTCGTTGTTGAGCTGAGTATAGTAGGACTCTGCCCTGAAGCCGGCGCTCCAGCCGGGGCTGTGCTCAGTAGGTGGAGAGGGAGGTCAACTGCCTCCTCATCCGATTGCAACCTCTTGCGCTGGGGAGATGAGCCGACCGCTCCATCTCCCGGCGTAAAATTCTCCATCTGGGGAGCCGCACCGTCTGTGCTTGCTCCTGTGCTGTTAAACAGTCTCTGTGGATCCAGGCCAACTGCCTGCGATCCAGGGTGGACTGGTACAGGGATCACTGACCCCTCTGTAGCTGTAGAGCTGGCATTGGTGTCTGATGCTGGACAGAGTGTAGCAGAACTCAGTCCTAATACCGGTGCTTCCACCCTGGTGTCCTGACCGGATACTGCTAGAGCGTTGCGGTCCAGTGTGCAATCCAGAGGAAGGGGAAGACAGAGACCAGCCATCTCATCTGTGCTGGTTTCCTCAGCTGTACATGGCTCGTGACCGTAGAAATCCCCCTCAAACAAGGACAGGTAGTCTTCCTCGAGGTACCATTCCTGATACGTCAGCCAAGATAGATCTGGTTCCAGGTCTGGCACCTCCGACTGCGGCAGCATCTCTCTTCACTTGTCCTGGATGTCCCTGAGTCTGTATGCCTCGGTACGGCCAAAGTCGTACCGCTCCTCGAATGCATCCCACAATAGACCAGGACAGCTGAAGTCTGTCCCTTCCGGAGAACAGGCTGTGTTTGGCTCCGACTGCCTGCAGCTTGCCCACCAGTACAGGGCACTGTAATGAGCCTCGAGCTCCATTTCTTTCTGCACCAATCTGTGCAACTCAACCATTTCGCTGCCCGTGGGTTGCTCTCTGAGGTAGCGAAGCCGCAAGTGGACCTGTTCCCTGAAGCGCTGTTCTGGGGTGGGCAGGACTGGTGCTCGGCTTCTTACCCACTCATCAAGAACAACTTCCCAAATCTGCAAGCGAATTAAGGCTCTCTTGCATGGACATCTCTAACATGGCATACTGTAGCTTCGCTATACGGAGTTGTCAGCTGTGTAAGGACCCTGTTCACACTCTCTCGTGGAGGATCTTTGAAGAGACCCAGGAACCATTGCACCTCTCTTTGGAAATCCTCCATCCTTACAGGCTCTTCCTCGCCAGGGTAAGTTGCTGAGACCGGGGTCAAGCCAGCGGGGCTGGTCTCAGTGTCGATCCTGGAGAAGTCGGATCCCACCGTTGCCACCAATTGTGATGGACTAACTACGCCAAAAGTGACTTCTTCCCGATGACAAGCTCCAGCATATCACAGGCAATATCCCCATGCAGAACTAGAGATTATTGCATCCTTGTGCCCAAAGAACCAGGCAACACCAGTCTTCAGGTATAAAATCAGAACTCTTTATTGTGGAACAAGTGTCTTCTTTTATAGGAAGGACATCACAGGGGGAAGGGTCAGTAAAGACAATACAGGTGGCAGTGAGTCTGGGAGATAATCCAATAAAGTTGATTAGCTCTCCCTATGCAGCGCCTTGAGTGCAAAAGGTGGAGGTGTGCAGAAGATGGACTGTGTGCAAAAAGAAGCATGCGTAGAATTAGTGTATTGTACAAAAGGTGAACTGTGTGCAAAAAGTGGACCGTGTGCAAAAGGTGTATTGTGTAAAGGAGGTGGACAGTGCGCAAAAGGTAGACATGTGCAAAAAGGTGTATTGTGCACAGAAAGTGGACCGTGTGCTGAAAGTGTATGAAAACAGTAAATAAAAGTATTTTAACTCTGAGCTTTAAGTCACTGGACAACATCAACTGAGGGGTACAAATGGTGATGTCCTAAAGACCATCCAAGTAGGTAGGGGGACTCTAGGATCCGTCACACCATCTTTTTTTTATCTTTGAGACACCTGCCTATTTTATTCATTTTCTATCACATCAGTCTATATCATTATGGTGATTATATCTGGTACACACTATTATTATAATATCTAGGATTTCATGTGGTCCCCTCTTATCCCTGATGAGCCCCGAACATTACAGGGGCGAAACGCGTAGGCAAAAGAGGCCAACCACATTATTGTAAATATTGTACCATATTTTTCAATATCCCCTCTCCCGATTTCCACACTTGAAATTAGGAGTCTGTTACTTTTAGGGACTATAGATTAGGGCCTCACCTGTTACCCTTTTTTCTCTTTGCCCCCCTATTTGGTGTGTATTACATGAGTTTGTATTATTTATTGTACTAAGTAAAAGTTATGTTTTAATCTAGCCTAATTGGTGTCTAAACAAGTGGTCTGTAATCTCTAATAGAGGACAGTCAGCAGCTACTGCCCAGCCAATAAGCGGAGGAGACATGCGCCACTTGCTCTGCTAGGTGGCCAAGTAGCGATGCGGAGAGTGACGTGGGAGGCGGTGTTGCAAGGATTCAGGGTCCTGAAGCAGACACTGTTGGGGAACCTGAGGAGGACATCAGTGACGTGAAGACACCTGTTGATGATGATAATGAAGGAAATTGGGAGCTGGGTGCAGAAGGGGCTTCATCATCATCAGGAGAAGAGAGATGCAGGTTGCCCTTGAGGCAGCAGCTGAGCCAGCAAGGCGGTAGCACGCTTGGCAGTCAGCATGGTGGCAGGAGTGGAAATTCTGGAGTCAAATGTGCACGGGGGAGACCACCTGCTTCGCGGCAGCCTACCTTTCCGGGAGGTAGTGAAACGGGTTCCTGGAGACGGCGCCAGTAGCAGTCAATTAGTGCGGATTGTAGGTGGGAAAATCAGCTACTCAGCTGTGTGGCAGTTTTTCATCAGACATCTGGAGGAAGTTCACATAGCCACATGCAAGATCTGTCGGCAGAAGGTGAAGCGTGGCCAGGGTCCCAATGTTGGCACCACGGCCCTTCGTTAACACATGCTTCGCCACCATAAAGCGGCCTGGGAGAACCGTGGTTCAGATGTAGTGGTCCAGCCTGCTGCATCACCCAGTGGCCATCCGCTCCCTCCTTCATCCAGCCAAGGCTCCACCACCTCAGCCGAAGGGAGCTGTGTGTTAAACTCTCCTTCTGTCGCTCCAGATGCTCCTGCTTCTCCCGCTTTTAGTCAGCCATTCAGCCAACAATCCATCGGCGAAGCCATGTGCAAGAGACAACAGTATGCGCCCACTCATCCAACGGCGCAGAAGTTGAAAGTGCTCCTGTCCAAGTTGTCAGTGTGTTCAAAAGTGCACGGCAGCGCCGACGTGTGAACCTGTAACTACGGGCAGGGATAATGTCTTTTACAGCCCACTGGGTAAATGTGGTTCCTGCACAGCCACAACAGCAACTTGGACAGGTCACACCGCTTCCTCCGCCACGCTCTTGCTCTCAGGCAGTTGGTCCTGTGACACTGTGTGTGCGACTCTGCCTCCTCATCCTCCGCTGTATCCTCTGCCTCCACTGCACGTACAAATCTCGGTGGCCCTTCATCGTACCATGTGTGTAGGGCACATAGTAACATATATACATTAACAAAGGAAAGGAAAAAATGCTCAGCTCACCATCTACTTGTAGTATATAGCATAGACTTGGGCTAGGTAGAAGTACCTGGAGCAGGGATGAATCCGGGCCGCTTCCCGTCAATGAGAACCATACAGACAGAGGGAATCCAGCTCTCAGGATGTAGGAGAAGAGAAGACGTAGCTTTTAATAACTCATGTTAAAATGATCCAAAATCGATCACAATAATTGAATATGGACTTTGGGACTTTCTTCACTTAATTTTTCTCCATGATATATATTAAATATTTATTCCAGTAGCTTTTTTTCATCTTGTTTTTTTATCCTATTTACATATCTTTTTCTGGTGGATTTTTGGGACTTTTTTGCATTTATCAACATGGATAATTCTTCTCAATATACGGATTTATCTGAGACTCTTGCAAATATATCATTATTCAATAATGCTAATCGCAAGACCAAAGTGGCAAATGTTTTCTCAAAATAATCAGATAACAGTACCTCAAGATATGAAACAGCTAATCTTAAAACACAGCAATTAAAAACTTGGTGGGATGCAACTACCCTTACACAGTATCTATAACAAGAAATGATCCATAGAGGACTACGTATCAAAAAAAGATCTACAGCTATTTATGATGACAACTTCACTATTGAATGGGACAATATACTCAACGACTGTTCTTTCAAACTAATTAAATTGATTATAGACCGTGAGCATAAGAAAATTGCCAAACGGAGATAAAATCTGTAACTGAATCATTGCAATCATACAACAATATTCCGGAATTAACAGAACTTCAAGAAAAAAATGAATTCTAATCTCAATAAACTGGAAGAATACATAACGAATTTAAAACAGACAAAATTTCAAAGAGATACTAAGGATTATTCTAACAATGTACTGTACACATGGTACAAACACAGATCTAACACTTCGATCCATACTCGAGAACAAACCTTATCCAGTTAATTCTCATGATCAGAAAAATGTCAGTTTCAGTTCAACGGAATATGAATCCACAGACTATGGCACAGATATATCAGATATGGAGGATGAACGAAATGCACATGGTTTTAACTCAGCTCACCATCCACAGAATCCTAATAATTATCCACCTAGTTCTAATTATCCAACACATCATCACCAGCCGCAACAACATCCACATCAACAGGATTTTTTAGGAGTAGGCAACAGAAAGTATAAAGCGAAAAATAAGGCTTCAACTCCACACATGCCAGAAAGAAATGCAGAAGGGCAGGACGAAAATATAAGCGCAAGAACCTCGAGGTATCGCTCGAGGAGATGTTAACCCATTCAGCACCTGAAGAATATACAGTTGTTAACTTGTCAGCCTCCATTTTGAGCTTAGAACAAACACAGGTCCTTGCAAAAGGACTTAATAGTCTGATATAGATCAGCTCTCTGTGTAGGTACAAAATTAAGGATGTCAATAGATTCATAAGGAGTATTACAGTAAAGAAGCATTTTTCCATAATTGAAAATGAAGAGACCGGACCATCTAATGTCCAAATGAGCACTCCTAAACAATATACTTCAATTCTTAACGAGTTGGGTAACAACTGTTTACCACTTCAAACATCTTTTCAAGATTCTGCTACTGTTCTTACCCTTATGGACATACAAAATCCAATTTCATCTGATCCCACATCATTGTCATAATACTCTTGATAGTTTTTCCACTTCTAATCCGTCTTTCTATCCTATCTCATCCAGAACGGATTCCATGGATACTTTTCAAATGAGAGTTGAGCATGACCTCAAAAATTTGCTGAACAATGACATTGACATGGCTCACAATCTGAACAAACCTCAAAGAAAAGCACTAACCGAACTCTCCAACAATAAACACATAATTATTCGACAGGCGGATAAGGGGGGATCGGTAGATGTATTGGACACCAAACTCTATGAATCACTCATAATGCAACAACTAAGTGACAATACCACAATACCCTCACAGCCAATCTGATGCAACGTGTCATCAAACAGCTTGACCTTTTACTGCAAGATGGAGTTGACTTAGGCATCATTAACACCAAACAAAGAGTATTTGCTACCTCGATCACCTAAATTTGCAATATTTCATGGATTTCCTAAAACATATAAAAATGTCTTTCCTCCGCCACTCCGACCCATCGTTGCGGGTGTAGACTCGGTCTTAGAAAGAATAGTTGCCTGGCTAGACCACCTATTGCAGCCTCTTGTTACTCGCACCATGGGGTATATCCAGGATACCAAAACTCTCCTGCAAGCCATGGATAAGATGTCTTGGGATGGCAATAAAAAATGGATGTCATGTGATGTCACAGCCCTCTACACGTGTATATCACACAACAAAGCCATTGAAGCTGTGCAGTACCACATGACCAAATATAGTAACTACTCTTCAACTTTGATTCAGTACACCCTAGAGGTTTTAACATTTGTTCTTTCAAACTACTTTTTTTCATTTAATGGGAACTTTTTTCTTCAAAAAGTAGGATGCCCGATGGGTGCCAAATTTTAACCCTCTGGCCAACCTGTACATGTCCCACTGGGAGGAGGTCTACCTGTATTCGGCCGTCAATCACCATCGCCAGTCAGTGGGGGTGGTATGGCCGATATATAGACTACCTCCTCCTCGTGTGGACAGGCAGTCAGGAGGAGGCACTTTTGTTTTTTTAACTGTAACAATTTTAATTTACAATTTTACATGCAACCTGGAGAACAACTCCAAACATTTTCTGGATGTCACACTCACAGGTGACATGACTAAAACCATACACACCAGTTCTTATCGCAAACCCACGTCTGGAAATGCCATCCGCCATGCCCAAAGTTGCCATCCGTCACATACAGTAAAAAATCTGACAATTGGAGAATTCATAAGGTCCAAACGGGCATCTTCCACAACACAAACGTACAATAAATCTACACATGAAAGCAATAAACGACTTACAGAACGTGGATATCCACCATCAATTGTACACCGAGCCAAGGCCATCACAGATGGCAAAAGCAGAGAACAATATCTACAGCACCTCAAAAAAAGTTAAATGCTCTGAACATATATCTAGTTCATCATCAAGTAAAATAACTTTTTCCACAGCTTACTCAGT
This sequence comes from Hyla sarda, assembly GCF_029499605.1. Lineage (NCBI taxonomy): Eukaryota > Metazoa > Chordata > Amphibia > Anura > Hylidae > Hyla > Hyla sarda. The sequence continues at coordinate 293,458,656 of NC_079191.1, forward strand.
AGACTTTGATAATGTTCGAAATATTATTCTAAAGCATTTACCCTTGTTACATCAAGACTCCACCACAGCGAGCATATTACACCAGGGCATCAGATTTGTGGCCAAGCGGGCAAAATCTCTCAGAGATCAACTATCACCTAGTGAGTATCGAGAAACAGAAACCAATACCACCTGGTTATCTACAACAGGATTTTTCAAATGTGGTCAATCACGATGCTCCATGTGTACATTTTTCACCAGTACACACACATTTTCATCTACAGTCACGAAGCGCACCTTTCAAATAAAAGGATTCATGAACTGTAATTCTCATCACTTGGTATATCTAGCAACGTGCAATCTTTGTGCACTACAGTATGTAGTGTGCACAACCATAAAACTTAAAGTAAGAGTGGCAGAGCATATGAGGGGTATGACATCTTCTGCACTAAATTTTGTAAATAGAAGCTCATCTGGCCTCCCTAAACATGTCAAGGACATACACTCGGGTGACTCATCCTGTATTTCTATAATAGGGATAGAGAAGGTCCATCAACCCCGGCGAGGAGGTGATTGGGCCAGACTGGTGTTTGCACGAGTGTCATACTGGATTTTATCCCTGGACTCCCGTGCACCTAACGGTCTGAACTATCGCAACGATTTAATGTACATATATTGATCAATCATGTTCTAGCATGTAACTATTTTGTACAGTCCTGATATATGAGTACCTCTATCCATTTTTTGAACATCTTACCACTGTCACTTTAAACATTAATAACTCTGGAATGCTTTTACTTATCATTCTGATTCAGAGATTGTTTTTTCGTGACATATTCTACTTTAACATAGTGGTAAAATTTTGTGGTAACTTGCATCCTTTCTTGGTGAAAAATCCCCAAATTTGATCAAAAAAAGGAAAATTGTACATTTTTCTAACTTTGAAGCTCTCTGCTTGTAAGGAAAATGGATATACAAAATAAAAAAAATGTTGGTTCACATATACAATATGTCTACTTTATGATTGCATCATAAAATTTGAGTTTTGACTTTTTGAAGACACCAGAGGGCTTCGAAGTTCAGCAGCAATTTTGACATTTTTCACAAAATTTTCAAACTCACTATTTTTCAGGGACCAGTTCAATTTTGAAGTGGATTTGAAGGGTCTTCATATTAGAAATACCCCATTATAAAAACTGCACCCCCCAAAGTATTCAAAATGACATTCAGTAAGTGTTTTAACCCTTTAGGTGTTTCACAGGAATAGCAGCAAAGTGAAGGAGAAGATTCAAAATCTTCATTTTTTGCACTCGCATGTTCTTGTAGACCCAATTTTTGAATTTTTGCAAGGGGTAAAAAGGAGAAAATTTTTACTTGTATTTGAAACCCAATTTCTCTCGAGTAAGGACATACCTCATGTGTCCATGTAAAGTGTTCGGCGGGCGCAGTAGAGGGCTCAGAAGGGAAGGAGCGACAAATGTTTTTTGGGGGGGCATGTCACCTTTAGGAAGCCCCTATGGTGCCAGGACAGCAAAAAAAAAAACACATGACATACCATTTTGGAAACTAGACCCCTCGGGGAACATAACAAGGGGTAGTGTGAACCTTAATACCCCACAGGTGATTCCCGACTTTTGCATATGTTAAAAAAAATGCTTGGTTTCCCAAAAATTTTACATTTTTAAAAAGGTTTATAGCAGAAAATACCCCCCAAAATTTGTAACACAATTTCTCCCGAGTACGGCGATACCCCATATGTGACCCTAAACTGTTGCCTTGAAATACGACAGGGCTCCAAAGTGAGAGCGCCATGCGCATTTGAGGCCTAAATTAGGGATTTGCATTGGGGTGGACATAGGGGTATTCTACGTTAGTGATTCCCAAACAGGAGGCCTCCAGCTGTTGTAAAACTCCCAGCATGCCTGGACAGTCAGTGGCTGTCTGGTAATACTGGGAGTAGTTGTTTTGCAACAGCTGGAGGCTCCGTTTTGGAAACAGTGGCGTACCAGACGTTTGTCATTTTTATTGGGGAGGGGGGGGGCTGTGTAGGGGTATGTGTATATGTAGTGTTTTTTACTTTTTATTTTATTCGGTGTTAGTGTAGTGTAGTGTTTTTAGGGTACAGTCACACGGGTGGGGATTCACAGTAGTTTCTCGCTGGCAGTTTGAGCTGCGGCACAAAATTTGCCGCAGCTCAAACTTTCAGCTGGATACTTACTGTAAACCTCCGCCCATGTGAGTGTACCCTGTACATTCACATTGGGGGGGGGGGGAACATCCAGCTGTTGCAAAACTACAACTCCCAGCATGCGCTGACAGACTGTACATGCTGAGAGTTTTAGTTTTGCAACAGCTGTAGGCACACTGGTTATGTATCACTGAGTTTGTGACCTAACTCAGTGTTTCACAACCAGTGTGCCTCCAGCTGTTGCAAAACTACAACTCCCAGCAGTCACCGACAGCCAACGGGCATGCTGGGAGTTGTAGTTATGCAACCAGCAGATGCACCACTACAACTCCCAGCATGCACTTTAGCTGTTTGTGCAAGCTGGGAGTTGTAGTTATACAACAGCTGAAGGTACACTTTTCCATAGAAAAAATGTGCCTCCAGCTGTTGCAAAACTATAAGTCTGTAAGGAGTTGTGGTGGTCTGCCTACTGCTGTTGCATAACTACAGCTCCCAGCATGCCCTTTTTGCATGCTGGGCGCTGATGCTAAGCAACAGCAGGAGGCTGTCACTCACCTCCTACTGCTGCTCCATGCTGCCACGCAGATCAGTCCTGCCGCCGTCGCTCCTGGGGTCCCGATCCCAACAGGGACGCCGTGGATCGGGGTCCCCAGCTCCCGGGGTCTTCTTCACGCACCCGCTCACGTCCTCCGGAAGATCGACGAATCAGGGCGATCGTGAGGTGGCACCAGTGCCACCTCACCCCTGCTGGCTATGGCTGTTCGGGGCCGTCAGCCAGTAATTCCGGGTCACTGGAGACCCGATTGACCCGGAATCCGCTGCAGATCACTGGACAATTCAGTCTGGTACATAATGACCCCCCTGGGCGATATGCCGGGATGCCTGCTGAACGATTTCAGCAGGCATCCGGCTCCCCTCCAGCTAGCGGCTGGGGCTGGAAATGCGCAGGGCGTATCCATACGCCCTGTGTCCTTAAGGACTTGGAAACGGGAGCGTATGGACACGCCCTGTGTCCTTAGTGGGTTAAAAATTTACCATTCATGTAATTCCAGCATATCACTACTTTATGCATTTTGTGAACTTACATGTTTATTTGCATGGGCACTATGTCTTTCTATATTTACCTTTCATGGACACACCATTGGTGTCCTTTTGTGTTGCATTGGCTATGTTTCACTTGTGTATAGACTTTTATCAGTTTCCTTTTTTAACTATAGGTATATGTATGGTCTACGTTGCTAAGGGTCACCACAGTGATCGCAGTCATATTTCACATCCTATCTAATTTGTCAGTGGATACTGAAGCAATTATAATATCATTATTGTTTTCATCTATCAATTTATTATTTTTGCCATAGACCTGATATACTTGTGAACTCTTAATGTCTGCTTTATCCTGGGATGATACTCTGTTGGTGGCATGTTACGGTCTGCGGTGCGCTATTGGAACTGTCCCACACATATGCGTGTATTCTGTGATATATATAGAACATTTTTCTTCTATGTGAGGCCAGTTCATAGTGCCTTGGACCCAGGTTGCTATAGGTTACCACAGGTGTCATATAAAAAAAAAATTCTTATACTATGTACCTACGCTAACTAGTTTTCCGTTTGCAATCCGGAACTCCCCGGATATGTCGTCACGCGCTAGAAACTCCAGCCCAAGGTCTTGCGGGCGTAGCCAGGTGTGATCATTCATTTGTTTTTTCCACCAGCATATATAAACCCTGTCTTTATCATTCTTTTTTAGCCATGATTAAGGGCTCTTTTGAAGCTCGAAACGCGTTGGCGTGTTGGTTTTCGGGGCTTATGTCCACCCCCCCTTTTTCCCTCCCTCCTTTTTTTTGTGGGGTTTGTGATCGATTTTGGATCATTTTAACATGAGTTATTAAAAGCTACGTCTTATCTTCTCCTACATCCTGAGAGCTGGATTCCCTCTGTCTGTATGGTTCACATAGTAACATAATTCATAAGGTTGAAAAAGACCAGAGTCCATCAAGTTCAACCTATAACCCTAATAAGTCCCTATTGAGTTGAGTTGATCCAGAGGAAGGCAAAAAACCCTCATACTAGAGGTAAAAATTCCTTCCCGACTCCAATCTAGTATACATAACCAGAAATATTACTCTCTAAAAATGCATTCAGACCCTTTTTGAACTCTATTACAGAGTTCACCATGACCACCTCCTCCGGGAGAAAATTCCACAGTCTCACTGCTCTTACAGTAAAGAACCCCTGTCTGTGCTGGTGTAGAAACCTTCTTTCCTCTAGACGTAGAGGATCCCCCCTTGTTATTGATACAGTCCTGGGTATAAATAGATCATGGGAGAGCTCTCTGTACTGCCCCTTGATATATTTATACATATTTATTAGGTTGCCCCTAAGCCTTCTTTTTTCTAAACTAAATAACCCTAATTCTGATAATCTTTCTGGGTACTGTAGTCCTCCCATTCCCCCTATTACTCTGGTTGCCCGTCTTTGAATCCTCTCGAGCTCCACTATATCTTTCTTGTACACTGGTGCCCAGTACTGTACACAGTATTCTAAGTGTGGTCTGACTAGTGATTTGTACAGCGGTAGAATTATTTCCTTGTCGTGGGCATCTATGCCCCTATTGATGCACCCCATGATTTTATTTGCCTTGGCTGCAGCTGCCCGACACTGCTCACTACAGCTAAATTTACTGTTAACTAAGACATCCTAATCCTTTTCCACATCAGTCGTCCCAAGTGTTCTCCCATTTAATACATAATCCCAGCCCGGATTTTCTTCCCCATGTGCATTACCTTACATTTATCAGTGTTGAACCTCATCTGCCACTTCCTAGTTCAAACCTCCAACCATCCAGATCCATTTGTAACAGTTCACTGTCCTCTATTGTGTTTACCGCTTTACAGAGTTAGGTATGATCTGCAAAGATTGCTACTTTACTATTCAACCCCTCTGCAAGGTCATTAATGTATATATTAAATAGGACAGGACCCAAGACTGACCCCTGTGGTACCCCACTAGTAACAGTCGCCCAATCAGAATAAGTACCATTAATAACCACCCTCTGTTTCCTATCATTGAGCCAGTTACTTACCCACTTGCACACATTCTCCCCCAGCCCAAACCTTCTCATTTTATGCACCAACCTTTTGTGTGGAACCATATCAAATGCTTTGGAAAAGTCCAGATATGCGACATCCAGCGATTGCCCCTGGTCCAGTCTGGAGCTCGCCGCCTCGTAAAAGCTGATCAGGTTAGTTTGACAGGACCAATCCCTCATAAATCCATGCTGATACGGGGTCATACATTTATTATTATCAAGATATTCCAAAATAGCATCTCTTAGGAAACCCTCAAACAATTTACATACAACCGAGGTTAACCCCTTAAGGACTCGGGGTTTTCCCGTTCTTGCATTTTCGTTTTTTCCTCATTACCTGTAAAAAATCCTAACTCTTTCAATTTTGCACCTAAAAATCCATATGATGGCTTATTTTTTTGTGCCACCAATTCTACTTTGTAATGAAATCGACGGAGAAACGGAAAAAAAAATAATTGTGAGACAAAATTGGAAAAAAAACGCCATTTTGTAACTTTTGGGGGCTTCCGTTTCTACACAGTACATTTTTCAGTAAAAATGACACCTTATCTTTATTCTGTAGGTCCATACGATTAAAATGATACACTACTTATATCGGTTGGATTTTGTCATACTTCTGGAAAAAAAATCATAACTACATGCAGGAAAATTTATACGTTTAAAATTGTCCTCTTCTGACCCCTATAACTTTTGAATTTTTCCGGGTTTGGGGCGGTCTTAGGGCTCATTTCTTGCGCCGTGATCTGAAGTTGTTAGCGCTACAATTTTTGCATTGATAGGACTTATTGATCGCTTTTTATTCCTTTTTTCATGATACAAGTAGTGACCAAAAATGCACTATTTTGTACTTTGGAATTTGTTTGCGTGTACGCCATTTACCGTGTGGTTTAATTAACGATACCACATATTTTTATTTACACTGTTTGTTTGTTTTTTATGGGAAAAAGGGGGTGATTCAAACTTTTATTAGGGGAGGGGTTAAATGATCTTTATTCACTTTTTTTTCCTCACATTTTTTTTGCAGTGTTATAGCTCCCATAGGGACCTATAACACTGCACACACTGATCTTTTACATTGATCACTGGTTTCTCATAGGAAACCAGTGATCGATGATTCTGCCGCTTGACTGCTCATGCCTGGCTCTCAGGCACTGAGCAGTCATTCGGCGATCGGACACCAGGAGGCAAGGTAGGAGACCCTCCTCGTGTCCAGCAGCTGTTCGGGACGCCGCGATTTCGCCGTGGCGATCACGAACAGCTCCCTGAGCTAACCGGCATGGTTTCACTTTAGACGCGGCGTTCAACTTTGAACGTCGCGTCTAAAGGGTTAATAGCGTGCCGCACTGTGTTCAGTGCCGCGCGCTATTAGCCACGGGTCCCGGCTGTTATTAGAGGCCGGGCCCGACCCGCTTGTGGCCCCGCGTTATAGATCGGGAGCGGACTCATGACGTACCGGTACGTCATGAGTTCTTAAGGGGTTAAGCTAACAGGTCTATAATTCTCAGGGTCACCTTTTGACCCCTTCTTAAAAATTGGCACCACATTTGCCCTGTCACTATAGAGTCCCTGAATATTAAAAATAGGGGTCTGTCTATTACATTACTTAATTCCTTTAGAACACAGGGGTGAATGCCATCTGGACCTGGTGATTTGTCTATTTAGATTTTTTGTAGGCGACACTGTACTTCTTCCTGGGTTACACAGGTGACCTGTAAAGGGGAGTTTACCTTATCACACTGTATTTCACCTGGCATTTCATTTTCCTCAGTGAATACAGTGGAGAAGAATTTGTTTAACCCCTTCCCGCAGAATGGCATATATAAACGCCGGGTTGTGCAGTGCGTTCGCGCATCCCGGCGTTTATATATGCCATTCAGTTAACCCGGCGATGCGCAGCATCGCACAGGTTAACTGGCAGAAGTCCCACTGTTTCCAGCAGGGGACAACTTCTGCTTCACCCCCAGGACCATCCATTGATGGTCCTGGTCAGCGATCACTGTGATTGGTCCCTGTGGACCAATCACAGTGATCTGGGGTGAAAGTTCAGATCCCCCGCACTGCCCGCCCCTGGAAGTCGGGCAGAACGGGGGACGATGGCTGCGGGGGACCTGCGGCATAGGAGGGGAACATCAGGGGACCGGCGGACTTACCTGGCGGGACCGGCCACGTGGAGGAGCAGCGACGGGACCGGCAGGTAAGTACATGGTCCTCAGAAGCAGCAGTGAAGATCTTCACTGCTGCTTCTAGGAGTCTGAAAACTACAACTCCCAGCATGCCTAGACAGCCTTTGGCTGTCTGGGCATGCTGGGAGTTGTAGTTTTGCAACATCTGGAGGGCCCCAGTTTGGAGACCATTGTATAATGGTCTCCAATCTGTGCTCTTCCAGCTGTTGCAAAACTACAACTCCCAGTATGCACTGACTGTCCAGGCATGCTGGGAGTTTTAGTTCAGCAACATCTGGCCCTTCAGATGTTGCCGAACTACAACTCTCAGCATGCCCTTCAGCTGTCTGGGCATGCTGGGAGTTGTAGTTTTGCAACAACTGGAGACACACTGGTTGGGAAACATTGTCTGTTTCTAACTCAGTGTTTCCTAACCTGTGTGCCTCCAGCTGTTGCAAAACTATAACTCCCAGCATGCACTAACAGACCATGCATGCTGGGAGTTGTGGTTTTGCAACAGCTGGTGCACCCCCCCCCTGTGAATGGGCGAGGCTTTTACAGTGGGTTTCTCGCATCTTGAGATGCAGCAAATTTTGCGCTGGGAAACTCGCTGTAATCCCCCGCCCATGTGACTGTACCCTAAAAACACTACACTACACTAACACAAAATAAAATAAAAAGTTAAAAACACTACATATACACATGCCCCTACACAGCCCCCCTCCCCCAATAAGAACGTCCGGTACGCCACTGTTTCCAAAGCAGAGCCTCCAGCTGTTGAAAAACAACAACTCCCAGTATTGCCGGACAGCCGTTGACTGTCCACGCATGCTGGGAGTTTTACAACAGCTGGAGGCACCCTGTTTGGGAATCACTGGCGTAGAATACCCCTATGTCCACCCCTATGCAAATCCCTAATTTAGGCCTCAAATGCGCACGGCGCTCTCACTTTGGAGCCCTGTCGTATTTCAAGGCAACGGTTTAGGGCGACATATGGGGTATCGCCGTACTCGGGAGAAATTACGTTATAAGGTTTGGGGGGCTTTTTCTTCTTTAACCCTTCATGAAAAGGAAATGTTGGGGTCTACACCAGAATGTTAGTGTAAAAAAATTTAATTTTTTACACTAACATGCTGATGTTGCCCTATACTTTACATTTTCACAAGAGGTAAAAGGGAAAAAAGCCCCCCAAAATTTGTAACGCAATTTCTCCCGACTACAGAGATACCCCATATGTGAGCGCAAAGTGCTCTGGGGGCGCACAACAAGGCCCAGAAGGGAGAGCGCACCATGTACATTTGAGGTGATTTGCACAGGGGTGGCTGATTGTTACAGCGGTTTTGACAAACGCAAAAAAAAAAAAAAACACATGTGACCCCATTTCGGAAACTACACCCCTCACGGAATGTAATGAGGGGTGCAGTGAGAATTTACCCCCCACAGGTGTCTGAAGGATCTTTGGAACAGTGGTCCGTGAAAATGAAAACTTGTACAGCCCACTGTTCCAAAGATCTATCAGACACCAGTGGGGGGCAAATGCTCACTGTACCCCTTGTTACGTTCCTCAAGGGGTCTCGTTTCCAAAATGGTATGCCATGTGTTTTTTTTTTGCTGTTCTGGCACCAGAGGGGCTTCCTAAATGTGATATGCCCCCCGAGCAAAATTTGCTCTCAAAAAGCCAAATATGACTCCTTCTCTTCTGAGCATTGTAGTTCGCCCATAGTGCACTTCAGGTCAACTTATGGGGTACCTCCATACTCAGAAGAGAAGGGGTTACAAATATTGGGGGGTATTTCCTGCTATTAACCCTTGCAAAAATGTGAAATTTGGGGGGAAACACACATTTTAGTGGAATTTTTTTTTTTTTTTTTACATATGCAAAAGTCGTGAAACACCTGTGGGGTAATAAGGCTCACTTTATTCCTTATTACATTCCTCAAGGGGTCTAGTTTCCAAAATGGTATGCCATGTGGGTTTTTTTTGCTGTTCTGGCACCATAGGGGCTTCCTAAATGAGACATGCCCCCCGAGCAAAATTTGCTCTCAAAAAGCCAAATATGACTCCTTCTCTTCTGAGCATTGTAGTTCGCCCATAGTGCACTTCAGGTTAACTTATGGGGTACCTCCATACTCAGAAGAGAAGGGGTTACAAATATTGGGGGGTATTTCCTGCTATTAACCCTTGGAAAAATGTGAAATTTGGGGGGAAACACACATTTTAGTGAAAAAAAATAATTTTTTTTTACATATGCAAAAGTCGTGAAACACCTGTGGGGTATTAAGGCTCACTTTATTCCTTGTTATGTTCCTCAAGGGGTCTAGTTTCCAAAATGGTATGCCATGTGAGGGTTTTTTGCTGTTCTGGCACCATAGGGGCTTCCTAAATGCAACATGCCCCCCAAAAACCATTTCAGAAAAACGTACTCTCCAAAATCCCCTTGTCGCTCCTTCGCTTCTGAGCCCTCTACTGCGCCCGCCGAACACTTTACATAGACATATGAGGTATGTGCTTAGTCGAGAGAAATTGGGCTACAAATATAAGTATAAATTTTCTCCTTTTACCCCTTGTAAAAATTCAAAAATTGGGTCTACAAGAACATGCGAGTGTAAAAAATGAAGATTGTGAATTTTCTCCTTCACTTTGCTTCTATTCCTGTGAAACACCTAAAGGGTTAAAATGATGACTGAATGTCATTTTGAATACTTTGGGGGGTGCAGTTTTTATAATGGGGTCTTTTGTGGGGTATTTCTAATATGAAGACCCTTCAAATCCACTTCAAACCTGAACTGGTCCCTGAAAAATAGTGAGTTTGAAAATTTTGTGAAAAATTGGAAAATTGCTGCTGAACTTTGAAGCCCTCTGGTGTCTTCCAAAAGTAAAAACTCGTCACTTTTATGATGCAGACATAAAGTACACATATTGTATATGTGAATTAAATTTTTTTTTATTTGTAATATACATTTTCCTTACAAGCAGAGAGCTTCAAAGTTAGAAAAATGCAAAATTTTCTAATTTTTCATCAAATTTTAGGATTTTTCACAAGGAAAGGATGCAAGTTACCATAAAATTTTACCACTAAGTTAAAGTAGAATATGTCACGAAAAAACAATCTCGGAATCAGAATGATAACTAAAAGCATTCCAGAGTTATTAATGTTTAAAGTGACAGTGGTCAGATGTGCAAAAAACGCTCTGGTCCTTAAGGCCAAAATGGGCTTGGTCCTGAAGGGGTTAATATATTTGCTTTTTCCTGGTTTATAATTTCTTCCTCATCATTTTTTAAAGGGCCTACACTATCATTTTTGACCTTTTTGCTATTTATATAGTTAAAGAACATTTTGGGGTTAGTTTCACTCTCTTTGGCAATGAGTCGTTCTGGCTCTATTTTTGCGGCTTTTATCATTTTTTTTTTACATATTTTAAATTTTTCTCTATAGCTTTTTTTTAATGCTACCTCACTGCTGTCCTTTTTTAGTAATTTAATTGCTTTATTTTTGAAATTTTTATTCATCCATATTGGTTTTCTTTTATTTCTTTTATTTTCTTTTATTTCTGACCCTTTTATTCCCAAGGTATATACATCTTACAGTGAAAATGTAAGATATTTTTAAAAGTCTCCCATTTAGTGTCAGTATTGCTTTTTTTGAGGACATTATCCCATTTTATATTGTTAAGGACATTGATCGAACTTTGCCTTCCTAAAGTTCATTGTTAGAGATGAGCGAACTTACAGTAAATTCGATTCGTCACGAACTTCTCGGCACGGCAGTTGATGACTTATCCTGCATAAATTAGTTCAGCTTTCAAGTGCTCCGGTGGGCTGGAAAAGGTGGATACAGTCCTAGGAAAGAGTCTCCTAGGACTGTATCCACCTTTTCCAGCCCACGGGAGCACCTGAAAGCTGAACTAATTTATGCAGGATAAGTCATCAACTGCGGAGCCGAGAAGTTCGTGACTAATCGAATTTACTGTAAGTTCGCTCATCTCTATTCATTGTTTTTGTGGCCCCTCGAGAGATTCCCTTATTGAAGAACAAGTTATAATGTATTATATTATGATCACTATTTCCTTGTGTCCCTCTACCTACACATTAATTACTCTGTCAAGTACGTTGGTTAATATTAAAGGGGTACTCCGGTGAAAATCTTTTTCTTTTAAATCAACTGGTGACAGAGAGTTAAACATATTTGTAGATTACTTCTATTAAAAAAATCTTAATCCTTCCTGTACTTATTAGCTGCTGAATACTACAGAGGAAATTCTTTTCTTTTTGGAATGCTCTCTGATGACATCACGAGCACAGTTCTCTCTGCTGACGTTATTATAATAATAATGCTTTATTTATTGTTGTCCTTAGTGGGATTTGAACCCAAGTCCCCAGCACTGCAAGGCAGCAGTGCTAACCACTGAGCCACAATGCTGCCCTTAGCATACATCTGCTATGCACGGTTGCTAAAATGGACAGAGATGTCAGCAGAGAGCACTGTGCTCGTGATGTCATCAGTGTTCCAAAAAGAAAGGAATTTCCTCTGTAGCATTCAGCAGCTAATAAGTACTGGAAGGATTAAGATTTTTTAATAGAAGTAATTTACAAATATGTTTAACTTTCTGCCACCAGTTGATTTAAAAGAAAAAAAGTTTTCACCGGAGTACCCCTTTAAGTCTAGTAGGGCACCCCCTCTGGTAGGGCCCTGCACCATTTGGGACAGATAATTGTCTTTAGCTATAGTCAGAAACCTGTTTCCTTTTATGAGATTCACAGGTTTATATCAGGATTAGAGATGAGCGAATTTAAAGTAAATTCGATTTGTCACAAACTTCTCGGCTCAGCGGTTGCTGACTTTTCCTGCATAAATCAGTTCAGCTTTCCGGTGCTCTGGTGGGCTGGAAAAGGTGGATACAGTCCTAGGAAAGAGTCTCCTAGGACTGTATCCACCTTTTCCAGCCCACGGGAGCACCTGAAAGCTGAACTAATTTATGCAGGAAAAGTCATCAACTGCCGAGCCGAGAAGTTCGTGACGAATCGAATTTACTGTAAGTTCGCTCATCTCTAATCAGGATAGTTAAAGTCCCCCATTATTATCACATTATTTTGATTTGCTGCCTTGTTTATTTGCCTCAATAGTTGATCTTCTGCCTCTTCCATTATGTTTGGTGGCTTATAGCAAACCCCTATCAGAATTTTTTTTTTAATCTCCATATATTTCTACCCATGATGACTACACATTATCGATTCCCTCCCAAATATCCTCCAGCAGTGCGGCCTTTAAATTGGACTTTACATAAAGACAGACTCCTCCCCCTTTCTGTTTTGTCCGATCCTTCCTAAATAGACTATAACCCTGTATGTTGACCGCCCAGTCACAGGTATTGTCCAACCACTTCTGGCCTTAGTCCACATGCACTTCAATGGTGTATGTTTTTTTTTTTTCCTTTGATGCCTATCCCTATTAACTATTCTAACCCCTCCCTCCGCTCCACCCCCAGGTACATTATTAAGTCCCCCCCCCTCTATCTACACTATCTTCCCCCTCTATGTTGTAGGTTCCCTCCCCCCCAGTCCCTAGTTTAAACACTCCTCCACCCTTCTAGCTATCTTCTCCCCAAGCACAGCTGCACCCTCCCCATTGAGGTGCAGCCCGTCACTACGGTAGAGCTGGTAACCGACAGCGAAGTCGGCCCAGTTCTCCATGAACCCAAACCCCTCCTTCCTACACCAGCTTCTGAGCCACTTGTTTACCTCCCTAATCTACCGCTGCCTCTCTGGTGTGGCTCGTGGTACAGGTAATATTTCAGAAAATACTACCTTGGAGGTCCTTGCCTTAAGCTTGCAGCCTAAGTCCCTGAAATCATTTTTAAGGACAGTCCACCTACCTCTTACTTTTTCATTGGTGTCAATATGTGCCATGACTGCTGGGTCTTCTCCAGCCCCACCAAAACAACCTGTCAACCCGATCCGCGATGTGCCGAACTCGAGCGCCAGGAAGACAACACACAGTTCAGCGATCCCGGTCTTTGTGACGGATCGCCCTGTGTGTCCCACTAATAGAGTCCCCCACTACCAGTACCTGTCTGGCCTGCCCTACACTCCTCCCTCCCTCCTTACTGGAGCAGACACCCCCCTGGCGGTCAGAGGCAGAGTCCTGCTGCAGTACCGCTAGCTCTGAAATGGCATCCCCCTCATCTGTCAACCGGGCAAACTTGTTGGGGTGTGCCAGTTCAGAACTAGTCTCCCTGATACTTTTCCCTCTACCCCGTTTTCTAACTGTAACCCAGCTAACTGCCTGACTGTCCTGCACCGCCGTCCCACTATCCTCCCCCACCTCTACCCCAGAGAGTACTTGCTCAGTGAGCAGGAGACTCCTCTCTGGGTTGTCAATGCATCTCAGTGTTGCTAGTTGCTCCTCTAGATCCAGGATCTGGGCTTCCAAATGAACAACTCGCACACATCTCGCACAACAATATGCACCCTCAAACTGCTGTTCAAGTATTGCATACATTGTGCAAGATGCACACTGGACTGCCTTTTCCAACATGGAGGCCATACTATATTTGGGGATAGCAAAAATTAACAAAAAAAATAAAATCAAATATTTCAATTTAAACTTCCTTAATTTTAAGTCCACTCACTTTTATACTCACTCACTCACTTGTATACTCACTCACTCACTTGTATACTCACTCACTCACTCACTTGTATACTCACTCACTTTTATACAGACACACAATCACTAGCTCAGACAATCGCTAGATATACTTGGTTTTATAGTTACCAAACAGCACCTGGAAGTGAATGCAAGGGCTAGCTGGCTGCAAACAGCTGCAATTTATCAGCTGCTAATTATTTAGTTACTCCACCCTCTCTCCACCTGTAATCCTCCCAGACAGAGAAAAAGAGTGGGGGAAAAAAAACACAGAAATGCACTCAAAATGCTCACAATACTTTACAGTATACCCTTAATTTTAAGTCCCCTCACTTTTATAATCACTCACTTGTATGTCACGCTGTTCTTCACATGGTTTGCCTTGGCGAACGGAGTCACACAGGGGTGGAACTGCTAAAATTCATTAGTCAAGAAATCCGAGTATAGCTTACTCCACGAAATCTGGAAATGGGAACCATGGTTACCGACAACAGGAAGAACATCGTGTCTACGCTGCGACAAGGAAGTGTGAAACATGCGCCCTGCATGGCACACATGTTGAATCTGGTTGTCAAGCACTTCCTGAAGTCTTCACCCCATTTGCAAAACATCCTGACAATGGCAAGGAAACTGTGCATGCACTTCAGCCACTCATACACCGCAAACCACACCCTCCTTGAGCTGCAGCGTCGGAACATATATGGTATCAACGCGTGCGGAAATGTCCGAATTATAAAAATATATCGTTAATTAAACTGCTCGGTCAATGGCGTACACGCAAAAAAATTCCTAAGTCCAAAATAGTGCAATAGATCAATAAGTCCTATCAATGCAAAAATGGTACCATTAAAAACTTCAGATCACGGCGCAAAAAATGAGCCCTCATACCGCCCCATACATGGAAAAATAAAAAAGTTATAGGGGTCAGAAGATGACAATTTTAAACGTATTAATTTTCCTGCATGTAGTTATGATTTTTTCCAGAAGTACGACAAAATCAAACCTATATAAGTAGGGTATCATTTTAATCGTATGAACCTACAGAATAAAGATAAGGTGTCATTTTTACCGAAAAATGTACTACGTAGAAACGGAAGCCCCCAAAAGTTACAAAACGGCGTTTTTTTTTCAATTTTGTCGCACAATTATTTTTTTTTCCGTTTCACCGTAGATTTTTGGGCAAAATGACTGACGTCATTACAAAGTAGAATTGGTGGCGCAAAAAATAGGCAATCATATGGATTTTTAGGTGCAAAATTGAAAGAGTTATGATTTTTTAAAGGCAAGGAGCAAAAAACGAAAATGCAAAAACGGAAAAAACCCCGGTCCTTAAGGAGTTAATGCGAATTTCAACATTGATCTTTAAATGTAAGGGGTTATGAAACCCTCTTGGGTACTGTGAATGCTTGCTCCTGACTCATCCTGTGTCTCTTTCAGGAACTACTTGCCTCACTGATGCTTCGGGCCTTGGGCCTTTAATTTTTGGATGTTTAGCAGTAGCTAAATACATGCTTAATGCAAATTTCAACATTGATCTTTCAATGTAAAGGAGTTATGAAACCCTCGGGTGTACTGTTGATGCCTGCACCTTTCAGGAATTACTTGGTTACTGATGCTTCTGGGCTTGGGACTTAAATTTTTGGATGGTAGCACTACCTAACATGCATCTTCAATAGAGATTTCAAAGTTCACCTTTTAATTTTAGGGGTTGTGAACCCCTCTTGTGTACTCAAGCTGCTTCCTGCTCCACTCTGTCAGCCCGTTGGTCCTGTGACAGTGTGCGACTCCGCCTCCACATCCTCCACTGTGTCCTAAGCCTCCACTGCCCGGACAAGTCTCAGTAGCCCTTCAGCATACCATGTGTGCAGGGCACGGCAGTGTCACGCTGTTCTTCACATGGTTTGCCTTGGCGAAAAGTCTTGGAAACAATGGCCGGTCAGGGCAATGAAGACGTTGCACCCACATCTCATGGCCACATAAATTTGGTCTTTTGTACCCTCACGCTGAGGTCCGGGACACTCAAACTTTGATTTAAATTTCAAATGAAAAAAATCAGACATTTCAATGGTCTCCTTATGCTTCAGCCAACTCCAGGCTGTGTCATTCAGGCAATATATGGTTTACTGATGCCGCTGCTGGGCATGGGTCTGGGGATTTAAATTTTATCATAGGTAGCACCCGCTATCCAAAATCTTCTTAAAAAATGTGAAAAATTGTTGTGTTTTTGGGGGGGATTGTGAAGCCCTGGTGTGTACTCTTGCATCAGCCAACTCCAGGCTGTGTCATTCAGGTAATATATGGTTTACCGCTGCCGCTGCTGGGCCTGGGTGTGGGAAATTCAAATTTTCTCATAAGTAGCACCCACTATCCAAAATCCTCTTCAAAAATGTCTTTTTTTTTAAACTGTAATTTTTATTAAAGAGATTTTTACAGAAACAGAAATCCAAAAACAAAGAAAACAGGTAAGCAATATCACAGGGGCCGAAGCCCCGAAGGTAGCAAAACAGAAATTAGAAAACAAGCAAAAAAAATAGGGCCCAGTCAAGCTGTTAAAGTCAGTCACACTGAAGATAGCCACCGATACAAAACTATAAGGCTTTAAAAACCATATCAGCAAACAGTAAGTGGCCCACGTACATGAACTACCACGTACCACCGAACCCAAACGAGAACACAACAAGAACCACAGACAAGGGGTGGAGGGGAGGAGGACAAACATAGTACAGCCACAAAGGGTAGAAGAGGGAGAAAGGGAGGGAAAAAGAAGAGAAAGGAAGAGTCAAGGCGGTTGCCGATCAGTAAAACGATCCCAGGGCTCCCAGACCAAAAGGAATAAGGGGATGGAATTGTAAAGAACGAATCTCCAGGACAAGTGCTAATTCTGACTCAGTGGGGGGGGGGGGGGGGGGGGGGAGAGAGAGTTTTCTTCCAATGCTTGGCAAAAAGGGTTTTGGCAGCCAAAACAATATGTTGGAAGAGCTTAAAGGGCTTCCTAGATAAGGTGGGATGAGAAAGACGAAGATAAATAAGGGGGTCAAGAGGGACCGATACACCCAAGACTTCATACAGCAGTCTCTGCACTCTCTTCATGTAGTCAGTTAAGAGGGGGCACGACCAAAATATATGGAACACTGTGCCCAGTCCTACCCCACAGCACCAACACTGAGGAGGAATAGCAGGGTTAAGCCTATTCAATAATTCTGGAGTGTGATACCAGCCCATAATCAATTTATACTGAGTTTCGTTGTAGGCTGTGCAAATCGAGGCCTTAGAGGCCCTCTCCCAGATAGCCCGCCACTGAGGGTAATAGTGGTGTTGAGAGCTTCCTCCCAGCGACCCATATATCGATGCGTCTGCGGGGCTCCCCCAGTAGGCTGGAGAAGCAAGGAATAGATGTCAGAGAGAAGACCCCTCGCCTGAGGTCCACCGTGGCATAATCTTTCAAATCCAGTAGGCAAGGAGACTACTTTAGAGCCATGCATAGACAACATATAATGTCACAACTGCAGGTAGTGGTAGCGCTCAGACGAGGGGCGGTCCAAACGAGCCATCAGCTGTTCAAAAGGCAAGGGAGAGGGGGTCAACTACATTAGCCCAGCAGAAAAGGCCCCTAGAACCCCACTCCTGTACCATAGCAGAGGACATACCAGAGGGAAAATCAGGATGATAAAGGAAGGAACGCAGAGGGGAAGAAGGAGACAATAGCCAGAATTTCACAGACAAATACCCCCCAAACATATTTAGAAAATGCCATAGGGCCCAGTAGAGTTGAAGAAGAGACAATATAAGCAGGGGGAGACCAGAGAAGGGTATTGGGATGTTAGGGGGCTAACCAGAGCTTTTCCATCCAAAGGCTATACACGTGGTAAGAGGACCACGCTACCAGATGGCGCAAATGGGCAGCCCAATAGTATTTGACCACCTCCGGGACTGCTAGACCCCCCAGGCCCTACAAGCCATCATAACTGACATGGGGAGTCGATGCCTCTTCCTCTCCCAAATAAAACGAAAAATGGCCGACTGAAAAGAACGGAGAGCAGATAAAGGCACACGAGTCGGCAATGTTTAGAAAAAATTTGAGTTTTGGGATGATCGTCATATTAGCCACTGCATTACGCCCAAAAAAGGAGATGTACTGCGAGCGCCACTTCTCCAGGAGGGCCCGAAGTTCTCGAAAAAGCGCAAGATAGTTGGTAGAGTAGAGAGAAGAGTAGTGGGAAGTAATGTGTACCCTCAAGTATTTAAGAGCAGAAGAGGACCATTTGAAAGGGTAGTTAGAGCACAAGAGAGTGGAAAGAAACATAGGAAGATTGAGAGGAAGAGCCTCCGACTTAGAGAGATTCACCTTATAGCCCGAAACCACGCCATGAAGAACTCTATACAGATTAGGAAGAGAAAGTAGAGGACGGGAGAGTGTGAGAAGAACATCATCAGCAAACAAGCAAATCTTGAACTCCCTATCATGCAAGAAAATGCCAGCGATGTCCGGGGTCCCTCCTAATCATGGCGGCTAAAGGCTTAATACAGAGGGAAAAGAACAAGGGGGACAGCGGACATCCCTGACGAGTACCGTTCAGCAGAGGGAAGGTTGGGGAGGGAGCATGGGGAAGTTTAAGAGATGCAGTAGGGGAGGAGTAAAGACCCCGCAGTGCAGTTAAGAAATTGCCCGTGATACCAAATTTCTGAAGAGTGGCAAAAAGAAATGGCCACCCCAGTCTATCAAACGCCTTTTCGGCGTCTAAGCTAAGGAGTAGCGCCTGCTCGGACCTCCGATTGACCAAGTCAACGAGAGCTACTACCCTCCTGGTGGTGTCACCGCCTTGGCGGCAAGGGATAAATCCAACCTGATCCTTATGGATAAGAGATGGGAGGAAGGAGCAAAGTCTAACCGCAAACACCTTAGAAAACTATTTCAGATCTGAATTAAGAGGGCAATAGGTCGATAACTGGAGCAATCATGCGGATCCTTACCGGGCTTCTTCTTCAAAAATTCCCCAAATTGTTGTGTTTTATTTTAGGGATTGTGAAGCCCTGGTGTGTACTCATGCATCAGCCAACTCCAGGCTGTGTCAACCAGGCAATATATGGTTTTACTGATGCCACTGCTGGGCCTGGGTCTGGGAAATTCAAATTTTATCATAGGTAGCACCAAAATCTTCGGATTACATTTCTAAATTCATCTTTTAATCTTAGGGATTGTGAAGGCCTAGTGCCTACTCATTCTGCCAACACCTCCACGCTGTGTCATTCAGCCACTATATGGTCTCCTCATGCTGCCAACACCTCCACGCTGTGTCATTCAGCCACTATATGGTGTCCTTATGCTTCAGCCTCATCCAAGCTGTGTCATTCAGCCACTATATGGTCTCCTCATGCTGCCAACACCTCCACGCTGTGTCATTCAGCCACTATATGGTCTCCTCATGCTGCGAAAACCTCCAGGCTGTGTCATCCAGCCACTATATGGTGTCCTCATGCTGCCAACACCTCCACACTTTGTCATTCAGCCACTATGTGGTGTCCTCATGCTTCAGCCTCATCCAAGCTGTGTCATTCAGCCACTATAAGGTCTCCTCATGCTGCCAACACCTCCACACTGTGTCATTCAGCCACTATATGGTGTCCTTACATTGATGCCACCTCTAGGCTCTGTCATTGTGCCGCTCTGCGGCAGTGATTCTAAAAGTGATCCCGGTAATCTGCATGTTATTCTGAATAACAGTATTATTTCACTACCCCAGCACACTCCATATGCGTTTTAGAACACAGCAAAGTGTTCTAGAGGGTGGGCCATTTATATGGATGCACCTTAATAAAATGGGAATGGTTGGTGATATTAACTTCCTGTTTGTGGCACATTAGTATATTTGGGGGGGGGGGGGAAACATTTCAAGATGGGTGGTGACCATGGCGGCCATTTTGAAGTCGGCCATTTTGAATCCAACTTTTGTTTTTTCAATAGGAAGAGGGTCATGTGACACATCAAAGTTATTGGGAATTTCACAAGAAAAACAATGATGTGCTTGGTTTTAGTGTAACTTTATTCTTTCATGAGTTATTTACAAGTTTCTGACCACTTATAAAATGTGTTCAATGTGCTGCCCATTGCGTTGGATAGTCAATGCAACCCTCTTCTCCCACTCTTCACACACTGATAGCAACACCGCAGGAGAAATGATAGCACAGGCTTCCAGTATCCGTAGTTTCAGGTGCTGCACATCTCGTATCTTCACAGAATAGACAATTGCCTTCAGATGACCCCAAAGATAAAAGTCTAAGGGGGTCAGATCGGGAGACCTTGGGGGCCATTCAACTGGCCCACGACGACCAATCCACTTTCCAGGAAACTGTTCATCTAGGAATGCTCGGACCTGACACCCATAATGTGGTGGTGCACCATCTTGCTGGAAAAACTCAGGGAACGTGCCAGCTTCGGTGCTTAAAGAGGGAAACACACCATCAAGTAGCAATTTCGCATATCCAGTGGCCTTGAGGTTTCCATTGATGAAGAATGGCAATTGCCAATTGTGTATGCTTTTTTACCCTTTATTATGTGTTAGTGTAGTGTTTTTAGGGGGGGGGGTTTACAGTGAGTTTTCTGCCTGGAGTTTGCGCTGAGGCGAAAAATTTGCCGCAACTCAAATTTGAAGCAGGAAACTCACTGTAAACCTGCCTGTGTGAATTTTCCAATCGGTGTGCCTCCAGCTGTTGCAAAACCACAACTCCCAGAATGTACTGATCGCCGAAGGGCATGCTGGGAGATGTAGTTATGCAACAGCTGGAGATAGGCAACTACAATTCCCAGCATGGTGAGAAAGCAGTTTGCTGCTTGTGCATGCTGGTAGTTTTGCAAGATATAGAGGGCCACGGTTTTGAAACCTCCGCACAGGGATCTCCAAACTGTGGCCCTCCATATGTTGCAAAATTACAAATCCCAGCATGCACAGACAGAAAACTGCTGTGTGAGCATGCAGGGAGTTGTAGTTTTGCAAGATCTAGAGGGCCACTGTTTAGAGATCACTGCACAGTGATCTCAAAACTGTAGCCCTCCAGCTGTTGCAAAACTACAAATCCCAGCATGCCCAAACAGCAAACAGCTGTCTGGGCATGCTTAGAGTCTCCAAACTGTAGCCGTCCAGATGTTGCTTGGCAACTCACCGGCTTCCGTATTCTGCAGCATGCCGCACCAGGGAGCCAGCCGCACATCGCCTCCACCGCCGCCGATGGTAAGTGGACCTCCGGTGCCAGTCACCGACGGTTCCCCCGTTCTCCCCGCACTACAGTGGGTGGGCAGAGTGGGGGAACCAAACATTAACCCCCCCCCCATCTGCTATTGGTCGTCGCTTCTGAACGAACAATAGCAGGGGGATATGAGGGGTGGCACCCCTGCCAGCTCACTCCTATCCCTTCAGGTGGATTGTGGATGTCTTGGACAACTCCGATCCCCCTTATTTTCCGGGCCCCCGGAGACCCATATGACCCGGAATCTCCGGTGTGAATTCACTGGCGATTTGCTGCGATTGCTCACATGGGGGGGTCTCAGGACCCCCCTGGGCATTTGCACGGGATGCCTGCTGATAGATACCGAAATTAAGTATTTCTCACAGAAAAGGATTGTAGCAACACATGTTTTGCTCTACACATGTTTATTCCCATTGTGTGTGTATTGGAACTAAACCAAAAAAGGAGTCAAAAAAGCAAAATCGGACATAATGTAACACCAAACTCCAAAAATATGCTGAACAAAATGATTGGCACCCTTTCAAAATTGAGGAAAAATAAGACTGTTTCACGCATGTGATGCTCCTTTAAACTTACCTGGGGCAAGTAACAGGTGTGGACAATATAAAAATCACCTGAAAGCAGATAAAAAGGAGACAAGTTCACTTAGTCTTTGCATTGTGTGTCTTTGTGCCACACTAAGCATGGACAACAGAAAGAAAAGAGAACTGTCTGAGGACTTGAGAACCAAAATTGTGGAAAAATATCAACAATCTCAAGGTTACAAGTCCATCTCCAGAGATCTAGATTTGCCTTTGTCCACAGTGCGCAACATTATCAAGAAGTTTGCAACCCATGGCACTGTAGCTAATCTCCCTGGGCGTGGACGGAAGAGAAGAATTGATGAAAGGTGTCAATGCAGGTTAGTCCAGATGGTGGATAAGCAGCCCCAAACAAGTTCCAAAGATATTCAAGCTGTCCTGCAGTGTCAGTGTCAGCGTGCACTATGCGTCGACATTTAAATGAAATGCTATGGCAGGAGACCCAGGAGGACCCCACTGCTGACAAAGAGACATAAAAAAGCAAGACTATATTTTGCCAAAAAGAACTTGAGTAAGCCAAAATCTTTCTGGGAAAACGTCTTGTTGACAGATGAGACCAAAATAGAGCTTTTTTGTAAAGCACATCATTCTAATGTTTACCAAAAATATAATTAGGCCTACAAAGAAAAGAACACAGTACCTACAGTTAAATATGGTGGAGGTTCAATAATGTTTTGGGTTGTCTTGCTGCCTCTGGCACTGGGTGTTTTGAATGTGTGCGAGGCATCATGAAATCTGAGGATTACCAACGGATTTTGGGTCACACTGCACAGCCCAGTGTCAGAAAGCTGGGTTTGCATCTAAGATCTTGGGTCTTCCAGCAGGACAATGACCCCAAACATATGTCAAAAAGCACCCAGAAATGGATGGCAACAAATCACTGGAGAGTTCTGAAGTGGCCAACAATGAGTCCAGTTCTAAATCCCATTGAACACCTGTGGGAAAAGGCGCCCTTCCAATAAGAGAGACCTGGAGCAGTTTGCAAAGGAGGAGTGGTCCAACATTCCGGCTGAGAGGTGTAAGAAGCTTATTGATGGTTTTAGGAAGCGACTGATTTCAGTAATTTTTTCAAAAGGGTGTGCAACCAATTATTAAGTTAACCCTTTAAGGACCCAGCCAATTTTCACTGTAGGACCCGCGGATTTTTAGCACATCTGACCACTGTCACTTTAAGCATTAATAACTCTTGGATGCTTTCACCTTTCATTCTGATTCCGAGATTGTTTTTTCATGACATGTTCTACTTTATTTTAGTGGTAAAATGTTGTCGATACTTGCATCATTTCTTGGTGAAAAATTTCAAAATTTGATGAAAAAATTGAAAATGTTTTTTTTAACTTTGAAGCTCTCTGCTAATAAGGAAAATGAATATTCCAAATTATATATTGATTCACATATACAATATGTCTACTTTATGTTAACATCATAAAGTTGATATGTTTTTACTTTTGGAAGACATCAGAGGGCTTCAATGTATAGCAGCAATTTTCCAATTTATCACAACATTTTCACAACATTTGAAAAATTTCAGGGGTGCTAACATTTACAGCCATGACTGTACAGCAGTTTCCCTCTTTCAGCTGTCACTTACAGGCAGGAAATGAAAGAAAAATGTAATTCTCAAATCCACCTTGTTTTGGTGTAAACCACTCACTGAAACTAGCTCCCACCCCTCAGGACAACACCACATGAATTCTGTCTGATTTCTATTTGGTCTAGAGCCCTGGCTGTACAGCCACACCTCCTCCTCCCCTCCCTGTGTGAGGAGCTTGTGAGCTGTGAGAGAAATGCAGTGAAGATTCATAGTCACAACTGAGCAGATAGCTGCTGGTTTTCTGCTGAAAATCTAATCACTGACTTCTGCTATTCTGTGCATAGCATTATTGATTGCTGGGGGAAGGATAGTCTGAAAGAAAAGACATGTACAGTGTGTGAGTTGCAGTGTGAACATGCACACCGATAGTGAAAGCAGTTGGTTGGCAGCCATTACACAGAGCTGCACTGACTTCTGAGAGTTGCTGTCTGTGCTGCAAACCAGGAAAAAGTATTTAGGAAACATAAGGGGCGAAAGGATCTGCCAAAACCACATGAATAACTACAGGGAACAAAGAACAGGTATTGTGGTTGCTTTGGGGCATTTTTTTTCCTTAACTTCCCTGGAGCAGCCCTTTATGGTCAAAATGTGACTGTAAGTAAAATAATAAAGAATAAAGTCAACAAAGTTTAATGCGAACCTGGACTACAATCCCACCATAAACAAATCATAACTAAAAGCTGTCAAAATGTTGCGGATATCTTTTTTTTTTATTCCATTCTTTATGACATGCTCTGACACCAAGGATGAGCAATTTTGGACTTTGGTGTGTGTGTGTATGTATATATATATATATATATATATATATATATATATATATATATAATTAGAAGAAAGAAATGTCCGGCACTCAGGTGTTTGCAGGTAAAAACTTGGTATGGCTTTATTAGCAACGACCAACACAGGACAGGATCTGACGCGTTTCGCACTGAAGAGTGCTTAATTGTAGATGCACAAACATTCACGACACCGTTAAAATACACAAGCATTTGGTCACATGACCGTATACATTTGATTAAAACAGGTGAAAACAAAGACACGGAACTGGAAATCCATGATGAGTCTGGTGTTTATATCTTAGAGGAGTGTTCACAACTGGACACGTATGCTGCGTTATTTGTGGAGGTATCCGTTTATCATTTGCATTATGTCTATATTTATACGTTCATTATCAATATTCTTATATTAAACGCATTAAAACATATAATTCAGTATTTACATATTGGAAACCGCTTATAAAACGCATCTAGTGTGAACACTCCTCTATACCAGAATTATACAACAACGTTGGATGAAATATTATGACAAAAAATATTGAGGAAAAATGGACTAGTACTAGATGAGTATAGGGATAATCGGGAACAACATAATGTAATATTATACCAACGTGCATGGTTATGGGTAGGGAAAGGAAAGAAAGGGGGGGGGGAGAGATAGAGAGGGGGAGAAAAGGGGGGAGGCGATTATTACATTATTGTAATTATTATTAAATGTTTTTTAAGTGGAAGACAGCACTATGAAAAATGTTACACAGACACCTTCTTTTTTAAATGCCCCCTGCACTTTTGTCATACACTCTTGTGAAATGTTTATGTGCAGGTTAGCAACAAGTCTAGTCTTTTATTTAAGCCTTGTGGGTGCCTCGTTCCCAGGAGGAACATCCAATACGCTTCCCTATTGTATAATTTCTTCCTGATATCACCTCCCCTGGGCCCCAATGTAACCCTTTCCACACCAGACACCTGTAAACTCGAAGTGTCTCCCGAGTGAAACTCCCTAAAATGGCGTGACAACATGGAGATACTAGTAAGTGAACTTTTTACATCTGATACGTGCTTCCTGAACCTCATTTTTAGGGTATTCCCTGAACACCCCACATATTGTAATTGACATCTTGTACAGGTGGCAACATAAATTAGTGACTTAGTATTACAATTAATGTAATCCCGTATATTATAAATTTTGCCCGTTGTACAAGATATGACCGTACTCACATTTGTCATATTTGTTACATGTGATGCATCTGGTATGGCCACATTTCCTATTCCCTATCGTTCTAAGCCAATTTTTCCTCCAGCATTGTAAGATCCTTTCTCTATTTTGTTGTATCCTCGTGTATGTTACTAGGTCTTTACGATCTATTCTTCCTATTCTCTCCTGGGCTTTTTTTTTGTACTGGATCACTGTACCCTCTCTTTTTAAGCCTCGTCTGGACTTCCTCGGCTACTATTTTGAACTGGTCTGCATTGGAACAATTACGTTTGACTCGGCATAATTCCCCAAAAAGGTATATTGTCCAGGACGTGCTTCAGATGGCAGGAGGAAGCTAATAAAATGGAGTTGGTAGCAGTTTCTTTCCTGAATGGAATCAATGAAAAATAGCAAACATGGATCTTTGCAGGCGCATGGACAGCAGTGGATAAAAGTTCATGGAGTCTTCAATACATATAGATGTTTATTTTAAGCACATAAAAGCAACGCGTTTCCTGTCCGTAGCGGGCACTTCATCAGGCAAGTGTGCATACATGCACTGATGAAGTGCCCGCTACGGGCAGGAAACGCGTTGCTTTTATGTGCTTAAAATAAACATCTATATGTATTGAAGACTCCATGAACTTTTATCCACTGCTGTCCATGCGCCTGCAAAGATCCATGTTTGCTATTTTTCATTGATGCTATTTGGACCGGTGAACCAGGATAGACCGGAGGATCGTGGCTGCTGACAACCTAACCTGATTAATACGCTGTATGGTGTTGTGCCCTTAGCGCAACACATTGCGGTAAGTGTGACCTTTATTGCACTTATTCACTGTCTATAAACATATCACACTAGGGGCGCGTGTTCCCTCTTTTTTCCCTTTTGTCTTTGCATTTCCTGAATGGAAGGATTTCAATGCCATCACCCCTGCCAACCACTGTAACGTCCAGGAAATTGATGGATTTTAAGTGGTAGTGGGACGTGAAGCCTAGATTCTAATCATTGTTTCCAATGTACTGTACAAACTCAAAAAAATCTTGTTTTAGTGCCCTTCCAAATTATTAAGAGGTCATCTATATATCGGCTAATCCAATGGATATTCTCCGAATATGGACTGTCGATATTAAAGATAAACCTCTATTCCCAGTAGAACATGTATATGTTCGCGAATGATGGGGAATACTTGGCCCCCATCGAAGCTCCCCTGGTTTGAAGGTAGTAACCACCATCGAACACGAAGTAATTGTGCTTAAGCAAAAACTCCGTAGCGATGGTGATGAATTCCCTCAAACCAGGGGAGTAGGAGCTGAATTTCTCCATATGGGCAGACAAGGCTTCCAGGCCTCTGGACCAGGGGATACATGGGTACAGGCCTATGACATCACATGTGCCCCATGACAATTTTTCATCCCAAGTTATATTATCTAAGATGTTAATGACATGTTTAGTGTCTTGTATGAATGTAGGGGTGATTTTGGTCAGGGGTTGGAGGTGGTGATCCACCCACTCCCCCAGGCGTCCCCCAAGTGACCCAATGCCGGCCAGAATGGGTCTGAGGGGGGGTGGGAAAACCCCCCTTATGTACCTTGGGGAGTGAGTGGAAAACCGGGGTAACTGGACTGTTCACAAATAAATATTCCTCTAACTTTTTACTGATTGCACCTAGCGCAACCCCCTCCCCCAACACTATTTTAAGTGCTGCATGAAACACACCGGTGGGATCATTTTTCAATTTATGGTATGTGGAAGTGTCAGATAAAATGTCACTATTCTTGTATAGACCTGTGTCTAAAACAATAATATTACCGCCCTTATCGGCGTTGTGTACAACAATGGATTTATTCTCTGATAATTCTTTCAATGCAACACGTTCATTTTTATTAATGTTATTATATATACATTCCTAGAAGACACCCTTTCATTTAATTTAACCAGGTCACGCTCGACAAACTCCTGGAATCCATCCAGAGCCTCCGAACGGGAGGCCACAGGATAGAAACCAGGGTTGGCCGAGCGGTAAGGGTCAGTAAGATTATCATCCATGTCGACATTTTCCATTTGCAAATATGTAAGATGTAATAACGCTCTCTGATCTCTGAAATTGGTACAAATAGTCTTCCTGTTACTTCTACCATCCGTATTTCCCTCCCCATAGCAAGACCCGACCCTCTCCCTCCTGGGAAACATCAGTCTCTTTATGGAAGTGTCTTTTCAATGTTAGTCCTCTGGCCAATTTGTTCACATCTAATATATTATTAAACAATTCCTAAATTTATTGCAGGATAATTTTATGGGCCAGTTTGTGGAGGACCCAACAAGAAGTGATGCCTTGTTGGATCTGATCATTTCCAACAACGCAGAGCTGGTTGGTAATGTAACTGTGCGGGAAAACCTTGGTAATAGCGACCACAATATAGTTACTTTTGACTTAAAATGTAGAAAACAAAGACAGACGGGGAAGGCAAAAACATATAACTTTAAAAAGGCAAATTTCCCTGGGCTGAGATCTGCACTACAGGACATAGACTGGGGGGAGGTGTTCTCAAATACTGATACAGAAGGTAAATGGGACATCTTTAAATCAACTCTAAATAACTATACAGCTAAATATATACCAAAGGGGAACAAATATAAACGATTAAAACTAAATCCTACATGGCTGACACATGATGTTAAAAGAGCAATAAACAACAAAAAAATAGCCTTCAAAAATTACAAATCTGATGGGTCAGCTATAACATTTAAACAGTACAAGGAGCTTAATAAAATCTGTAAAAATGTAATAAAAACAGCAAAAATTCAAAATGAGAGACAGGTGGCCAAAGAAAGCAAAACTAATCCTAAATATTTTTTTAGACATATAAATGCAAAAAAACCAAGGACAGAGCATGTAGGACCCCTTAATAATGATAATGGGGAGGTTGTCACAGGCGATCAAGAGAAGGCGGAGCTACTGAATGGGTTCTTTAGTTCTGTATACACTATGGAAGAAGGAGCTGACAATGGCCAGGTCAGTGCTGGTAACACATCATGTAATGTACTGAACTGGCTTAATGTAGAGATGGTACAAGGTAAGTTAAGTGATATAAATGTAAGCAAATCCCCAGGACCGGATGGACTACACCCAAGAGTTCTTAGAGAGGTAAGTTCAGTAATATCTGTACCCCTGTTCATGATATTTAGAGATTCTATGGTGTCTGGTATTGTGCCAAGGGACTGGCGCAAGGCGAATGTGGTGCCAATCTTCAAAAAGGGCTCTAGGTCTTCCCCAGGAAACTATAGACCGGTAAGTTTAACGTGCATTGTGGGTAAATTGTTTGAAGGACTTATAAGGGATTACATACAGGAATACATAGGGGATAATTGTATTATAAGTGATAGCCAGCATGGGTTTACTAAGGATAGAAGTTGTCAAACCAATCTAATTTGCTTTTATGAAGAGGTGAGTAGAAGCCTTGACAGAGGAATGGCTGTGGATATAGTGTTTCTGGATTTTGCTAAAGCATTTGATACTGTCCCTCATAGACGTCTGACAGGTAAGTTAAGGTCTTTGGGTTTGGAAATTTTAGTTTGTAACTGGATTGAACACTGGCTCATGGATCGTACCCAGAGAGTGGTGGTCAATGATTCGTACTCTGATTGGTCCCCGGTTATTAGTGGTGTACCCCAAGGTTCTGTACTGGGCCCGCTGTTGTTTAATTTATTTATTAATGATATAGAGGATGGTATTAACAGCTCTGTTTCTATCTTTGCAGATGACACCAAGCTTTGTAGCACAGTACAGTCTATAGAGGATGTGCATAAGTTACAAGATGACTTGGATAGACTAAGTGTCTGGGCATCCACTTGGCAAATGAGGTTCAATGTGGATAAATGTAAAGTTATGCATCTGGGTACTAATAACCTGCATGCATCGTATGTCTTAGGGGGGATTAAACTGGCAGAGTCACTGGTAGAGAAGGATCTGGGTGTACTTGTAGATCACAGACTACAGAATAGCATGCAATGTCAGGCTGCTGCTTCCAAAGCCGGCAGGATATTGTCATGTATCAAAAGAGGCATGGACTCAAGGGACAGGGACATAATACTCCCCCTTTATAAATCATTGGTACGGCCTTACCTGGAATATGCTGTTCAGTTTTGGGCACCTGTCCATAAAAGGGACACTGCGGAGTTGGAAAGGGTGCAGAGACGCGCGACTAAACTAATATGGGGAATGGAACATCTTAGCTATGAGGAGCGATTAAAGGAGTTACAATTGTTTAGTCTTGAGAAGAGACGTTTAAGGGGGGATATGATAAACGTATATAAGTATATTAATGGCCCATACAAAAAATATGGAGAAAAACTGTTCCAGGTTAAACCCCCCCAAAGGACGAGGGGGCACTCCCTCCGTCTGGAGAAGAAAAAGTTTAGTCTCAAGGGGCGACACGCCTTCTTTACCATGAGAACTGTGAACTTATGGAACAGTCTACCTCAGGAACTGGTCACAGCAGGAACAATTAACAGCTTTAAAACAGGATTAGATACATTCCTGGAACAAAATAAGATTAATGCTTATGAAGAAATATAAAATCTCATCCCTTCCCCAATATCGCGCCACACCCCTACCCCTTAATTCCCTGGTTGAACTTGATGGACATATGTCTTTTTTCGACCGTACTAACTATGTAACTATGTAACTATGTAATTCAAACTTACTTGTCGGAACAAAGTTCAAGCCTTTGCCTAATACCTCAATCTGGGCCGCCGTGAGTACACATGCAGACAGGTTAGTTACAGGACTTATCTCGGGACTAGAAGTGATTGCAGGGGGTATCGCCTTTCTTCCTCTATGCCTGCGACCTGCTCTCCGGACCTTTTTCCTTTTTTGTTGTCGTCCCTCTGTCCCGAGCGTTTTTTTGGAACAGCTCCTGTATCAATAAGTGGAGCCATGGCTGTAGTGGACTTTCTCTTCTGTGCGGTTAATTGCTGTGCACCTGCACTTGTGCTCTCCTCCTGTGAGCTTTCGGGATCAGAAAAACTCACTTTTCTCCCCGGCCTGGATCTGGAGTACGACCTGCGCTTAGATCTGGATCGAGATGAGCGCAGGATTGAGCGTGGTGTGTCAGGGTTATCCTCTTTATTTAAGTGCCATGAGAACACTTGGTCTTTATTGTAATCCGTGATATCTCTTTGAAATTTGTTTTTCTTCACCTCCATGATGGAATTCTCCATGCTGTCGAGCTTTTCTAGTACCGTCTGTTCCATGCTGGCAAAATCTTTGTGTTCTTTATATTTCGCCAGCTGGGTCCTAAGGCTCTCTAATTCTTGCTGCATATTGGCCAATTCCAGGGATTCCTCCTCTACTATGTAGGACATAAGTTTGGCAGGACATTCCAATAATGCTGTGTCCCATTTAGATCGGAATCCCTGTGAATAAATTTTGATTGGCCTTTTCTTGAGCCTTAGGCCTCTCGGAACAATGTTCTTTTCCAAATTGTAAGTTGTAAGATGTTCTTTTCCAAATAAGTTGTAAGCGTCTTATTGTCCCACCATGTTTTAGTCTCTTTAATCATCAGATTTTCCAGTTGTCTTGTGATAGAAAGCATGTCTGGAAGAGCCACATTTACCAGCGGGGTTGCAAAGCCTTTAAACACAGATTGTGCCTTTATATCTCTGCTCGGACCGTATTTGTCCATGTTTCTATCATCGCTGATAGCGTTTTCCTCTATACCTGTAGTTGGCGTATCCAGATTAGATTCAGCCATAATGGTAACGCGTTGGGGTGGGAGCAATTCAATGCGGAGATACAAGTAATGGAAGTAAGGTAGAGCCGCTCACCACTCCCCCGTCCACTGCGCCTCCTTGTGCTACGAATTCCACAAAACCTACTTGGGGAATAAATCCCCTCAGGATAAACCCTGACTAGAAATCCCCCGTAAAAATTAACTTTTAATTGTACTCATTAAAATAGTGTCCAAACTAGAAATTTACACATCTATTGCTTCTAATTAGCAGTGGTGTTTAAAATTATCAGTACTGTATCCAGTTAATTCCTATAATTTCATACAAATGTCTGCCGTGCAGACTATTAGTTTGTCGTTACTGTCTAGTGTACCACGGTGCCTTGCTGCAGCTTGGGCACTCGGTGTACTAACTAGAAAAGGTTTCTGGTACAGTCTGTGATTAAAACATTAATCCTCTCTTCTAAACGTTTTCGCCATTCTGAATGGCTTTCTCAAAGAAATGAGGCATGTCAGACTCACGAGTTTAGCAGGTATTTATAGACTTACCAATTACCATAGCTAATTGTTCGGCGTTCTTTACAGCCAATCACACATCGTAGTATCTCTGATGTCACTCCCTTTCATGATGCCTCCCTAACCAATCAAATTGCGTCCTTAGCGCATGCCATTAATCTTTTTATTTTCGGGCTGAAGACGGACTCTCTGCGCAAACTCGAGTTTCCGCGCAGGTCCGCGAACTTAGAAAAAAGTGGTGAATTTTTATATTGTGCTTTGCGCATGACCGGGTAACTACCCTTATATTCGGACTTAGTTTATTTTTTGATCCTTCAACTGCGCATGTTTTTAAACTTAGATTAATTCCCAAACTTTTCCATTTACTGCGCATGATTTTAGACTTTGTCTCATTCCAAACTAATTAATGGCATTGCGCATGTTTTAAATCTTAGATCATTTTACACATCAAGATGTTGTTTTTATGCAATTATTTTTTACATATATATGAATTAATTTATTGATTTTTATTTATTTATTATGCCACATTTAGCCCACAGTAAAAATCTAATTGGATATGTATTAAACAAACATTTTTTATTATTTCATAGATGATCTTTAAACATAAATTGATTGATATGTTATTGCTGTTTTTTGTATTTTATGTATATATATATATGTATTTTATATAGGGAGTATTTATAGATACTACGATTACCATTATAATAATCATTTTGTATTTTCTTTAATATATAGTGGTTAATGAATTCTTCGTTGCTGACTTTTTATATATGTCCACTGCTCTTAGTGCATTGATTATACGTTTGTTAAATCATAAATCAGTCTAGAAATGCTGAAAAAGAAAAATCTTCATTAAGTCCTCTAGGACTACGACTTTTTAATTTGTATATCCACCGTGTTTCTTCTCTCATCAGAATTTTATCCACATCTCCTTTCCTTTCGTTAAGTTTTATATTCCTTAATCCCCAGAATTTTATTGCAAGGGGATCTTCTGAATGTATTCGACGCATGTGATTTGCCACTGGCGTGTCTGCTCCTGTACGGATCGTACTGATATGTTTCCCCACTCTCTTTCTGAATTCCTGAATAGTTTTCCCCACATATAGCTTTAAACAGGGGCATTGTGCAATATATATAACATTTTTTGTGCTACAGTTTACAAAATCCCAGATCTCATATTTTTTATTATCAATGGGATTAACGAAATCTTTTATTTTTGGTATGTATTTACAATTGCTACAATGTCCACAGGGATATGATCCCTGTGGTTGTGAGGGAAGCCATGATATAGGTCTCTGTAAATAATTTTTTTGGTGACTGTGCACAAGGAGATCCCGTAGGTTTTTCCCTCTACGATAGGTGAGGCTGGGTCTTAAACCCACTTTGTCCTTTAGCTCGGGGTCCATTGTTAGAACATGCCAATGTTTCTTGAATGCTTCAAAAACTTTTCCTGAATAACCATCATATGTCCCTATGCATCTGATCTTATCATCAGTTTCCATCCGTATATCTTGTCTACTAGCCAGTAGTTCAGTACGGTTTGATTTTTTAGCTCTATTAAATGCCTGACGCATGTATTTAGATGGGTATCCTCTTTGGGTAAATTTATTCATTAGGTTCTTGCTTTCTGCCAAGAATTTCGATTCCTCAGAGCAATTCCGACGTGCCCTGAGGTATTGGCCCACTGGAATATTTCTTCTTAGGGAAGCCGGATGCCAGCTTTCCCAATGTAGGAAATTATTGGTCGCTGTTGGTTTGCGATAAATATTAGTCTGAATTTTGTTGTTTTCATCTATATATATTGTGATGTCTAGAAAGTTTAGCTTTCTTCCTCCGAACTCAGAGGTAAATTTCATGCCTATCTTGTTATTATTCAATTTGGTTACAAATTCAGAGAACAAAGAAGGTGATCCATCCCAAAAAATTAAAACATCATCAATATACCTGCCCCAAAATAAAATGTGTTTTGTGAATAAATTAAACTCTTCACCAAAAACAACAGTGCTCTCCCACCACCCTAAAAATAAATTAGCATACGTAGGTGCACAAATCGTGCCCATTGCAGTTCCCTTTACTTGGTGATAAAAAGTGCCACAAAATAAAAAATAATTGTGCGTAAGTACGAAAAGTAGTAATTGGGTGACAAAAGAATTGTGCTTATGAAAGTGTCTACTTCTTGTGTCTAAATAGGTAGTGATAGCTTCTGTGCCTAATTCGTGTTTAATATTGCTATATAAGTTTTCCACGTCAAGACTTACCAATTGTGTAGTGTCTGTGACTTCTAAATCATTAATTTTTGATACAGTGTCCTTAGTGTCTTTAAGGTAGGATGATAGGGAAGGTACAAAGGGGGCCAATATTTTATCAACATAGTTACTTGCTCCTTGTGTAAGATTATTGTTCCCTGAAATAATGGGTCTCCCCTTTAGGGGACTCGTCCCCTTGTGCATTTTTGGTAATGCATATATGGTGGCAATGGTAGGTTTTGGATTTAGAATATATTTCATTTCACTTTCAGATATCAAACTTTCAGAGTGAGCAGTGGACAACAAGGATCTCAATTCTTGTAGATAGTGGTTTGTTGGGTCACTAGATAATATATTGTACGTGTCTCTATCATCCAGTATGTTATACACCATTTCACAGTACTTGTCTGTGTCTAATATCACTATATTTCCTCCCTTATCGGATGGTTTTATAGTGATGGTTTCATTTTTGCTCAGTATATCTAGAGCTTTTGATTCTTCTTTTGTTAAGTTATTATTAATTTTGTGGTGTTGGGGACGTATTTTCTGTATATCGTTAGTGACCAGATTGACAAACGTGTAAATTTGTGGGTATTGCAATAAGGATGGATACATTTTTGATCGTGGTTTTAGATCAGTAAGGGGGGCCACCCTCATTTCGCCCTCTTCTTCACCTTCATCCAAAAGGGATTGAAGGATATTGACAGTAACTGTATCTTGTGCAAGTTGTCTCTCCTCATCTCTATGAGGGCTATTATGCCATTTAAACAATGCCAGCTTTCTTGCAAAAAGGTTCACATCTTTAATCCAATCAAACTCCTGAAACTGTGGGGTAGGTGTAAACGATAAACCTCTCTTCAATAAGCTCTTTTCTGCATCAGTGAGAGGATGGCTTGATAAATTAAAAATTTGCATGCTGTCATCATTAATGCTACTGTCATCATTCCCACCCACTTCAGGGATCATATCTAAACAGGGCGAGGGGGTAGCCCCGTCATTTGATTCATTAATCCCATCTGTATCCCCCCTAAAAAAGGCATATTTTGTTGTGTTAAAGGCACTGTTTGAGATTGGGTTGTTGGAACAATGTTCATAGGTCTGGGTGTAGAGGGTACTCTCATTTGAGTTACATTTGATCCATTCCCTTGATTCATCTGTAAGGGAAGTGCAGGTATTGCCACTGTATTTAGGGAGGGTACTAATGATCCAGAGGCTCCAGAAGTACCATAGTGGCCACATGCTATATTGCTTTGTGAATTGGTGCTTATATCACTTGTCTTTTTTTGATATGGTTGTCTGCGATTGCCGTCTCTGGTGTTGCTTGGTTTTTTATATTTCCTTTTTACACTAGGTTGGTTACTAGAGTCTGAATAATATTCAGTGCCGGATGTATCTGTCTCAGATCTTACATTAGCATATGTAGGTCTGTTGTACGTTTTTGGGTGATGTTGTTTTTCTTTATAAGTGTAAACTCTACCTATGGCAAAATCCGTATAATCTCTAATATATTTTTGATGTTTCCTTTCCTTTATTTCACCTTTGAATGTCTCAATGTGTTTCTGCAATTTTTGTTCTAAGGAAGTATATTCAGGATTAGTGGAAAAATTCTGTATTTGTTTTAGTTCAGTGTCTAGTTGGCTAGACACTTTTTGTAGATGATTCCTTTCGTATTCAAGCAGATAGTTAATTAATCTGAGTGAATTTTCAGTCTGCAAATTGTCCCAACCTCTTAGAAAATTTTCATCTTCCCTATGGGTACTAGGTATCAATGGGGATCTCAAGCCCCTATATACCAGTTTCTGTTGGGCATACGTATCCAAACTAGATACCTCCCACCATGTGCGGATGAAGGATTTATAGGTTTTAGTTAGTGTTTTAAATGCCTGTTGGATATCTATTTGGTTAAGGGGTAGGTTTATGACTGAAAAAACATGTGTGGCTTCTGATGAGAAAGTATCAGCATTCATAGGTTGTGATAAGAAACCAGACATTTCTGATTGGGGAAAAAGAAAAGAGATAGTATCTAGTACTACTCAAACAACAAAATGCCACAAAATAAATCCCCTAGGGGTTTCTGGGCCAATTTAAATTCCACAAAACCTACTTGGGGAATAAATCCCCTCAGGATAAACCCTGACTAGAAATCCCCCGTAAAAATTAACTTTTAATTGTACTCATTAAAATAGTGTCCAAACTAGAAATTTACACATCTATTGCTTCTAATTAGCAGTGGTGTTTAAAATTATCAGTACTGTATCCAGTTAATTCCTATAATTTCATACAAATGTCTGCCGTGCAGACTATTAGTTTGTCGTTACTGTCTAGTGTACCACGGTGCCTTGCTGCAGCTTGGGCACTCGGTGTACTAACTAGAAAAGGTTTCTGGTACAGTCTGTGATTAAAACATTAATCCTCTCTTCTAAACGTTTTCGCCATTCTGAATGGCTTTCTCAAAGAAATGAGGCATGTCAGACTCACGAGTTTAGCAGGTATTTATAGACTTACCAATTACCATAGCTAATTGTTCGGCGTTCTTTACAGCCAATCACACATCGTAGTATCTCTGATGTCACTCCCTTTCATGATGCCTCCCTAACCAATCAAATTGCGTCCTTAGCGCATGCCATTAATCTTTTTATTTTCGGGCTGAAGACGGACTCTCTGCGCAAACTCGAGTTTCCGCGCAGGTCCGCGAACTTAGAAAAAAGTGGTGAATTTTTATATTGTGCTTTGCGCATGACCGGGTAACTACCCTTATATTCGGACTTAGTTTATTTTTTGATCCTTCAACTGCGCATGTTTTTAAACTTAGATTAATTCCCAAACTTTTCCATTTACTGCGCATGATTTTAGACTTTGTCTCATTCCAAACTAATTAATGGCATTGCGCATGTTTTAAATCTTAGATCATTTTACACATCAAGATGTTGTTTTTATGCAATTATTTTTTACATATATATGAATTAATTTATTGATTTTTATTTATTTATTATGCCACATTTAGCCCACAGTAAAAATCTAATTGGATATGTATTAAACAAACATTTTTTATTATTTCATAGATGATCTTTAAACATAAATTGATTGATATGTTATTGCTGTTTTTTGTATTTTATGTATATATATATATATATGTATTTTATATAGGGAGTATTTATAGATACTACGATTACCATTATAATAATCATTTTGTATTTTCTTTAATATATAGTGGTTAATGAATTCTTCGTTGCTGACTTTTTATATATGTCCACTGCTCTTAGTGCATTGATTATACGTTTGTTAAATCATAAATCAGTCTAGAAATGCTGAAAAAGAAAAATCTTCATTAAGTCCTCTAGGACTACGACTTTTTAATTTGTATATCCACCGTGTTTCTTCTCTCATCAGAATTTTATCCACATCTCCTTTCCTTTCGTTAAGTTTTATCTTCCTTAATCCCCAGAATTTTATTGCAAGGGGATCTTCTGAATGTATTCGACGCATGTGATTTGCCACTGGCGTGTCTGCTCCTGTACGGATCGTACTGATATGTTTCCCCACTCTCTTTCTGAATTCCTGAATAGTTTTCCCCACATATAGCTTTAAACAGGGGCATTGTGCAATATATATAACATTTTTTGTGCTACAGTTTACAAAATCCCAGATCTCATATTTTTTATTATCAATGGGATTAACGAAATCTTTTATTTTTGGTATGTATTTACAATTGCTACAATGTCCACAGGGATATGATCCCTGTGGTTGTGAGGGAAGCCATGATATAGGTCTCTGTAAATCATTTTTTTGGTGACTGTGCACAAGGAGATCCCGTAGGTTTTTCCCTCTACGATAGGTGAGGCTGGGTCTTAAACCCACTTTGTCCTTTAGCTCGGGGTCCATTGTTAGAACATGCCAATGTTTCTTGAATGCTTCAAAAACTTTTCCTGAATAACCATCATATGTCCCTATGCATCTGATCTTATCATCAGTTTCCATCCGTATATCTTGTCTACTAGCCAGTAGTTCAGTACGGTTTGATTTTTTAGCTCTATTAAATGCCTGACGCATGTATTTAGATGGGTATCCTCTTTGGGTAAATTTATTCATTAGGTTCTTGCTTTCTGCCAAGAATTTC
The DNA here is from genome assembly GCF_029499605.1 of Hyla sarda. Classification (NCBI taxonomy): domain Eukaryota; kingdom Metazoa; phylum Chordata; class Amphibia; order Anura; family Hylidae; genus Hyla; species Hyla sarda. The sequence continues at coordinate 293,496,719 of NC_079191.1, forward strand.
GATTCCTCAGAGCAATTCCGACGTGCCCTGAGGTATTGGCCCACTGGAATATTTCTTCTTAGGGAAGCCGGATGCCAGCTTTCCCAATGTAGGAAATTATTGGTCGCTGTTGGTTTGCGATAAATATTAGTCTGAATTTTGTTGTTTTCATCTATATATATTGTGATGTCTAGAAAGTTTAGTTTTTTTCACCAAGAAAGGATGCAAGTATCGACAAAAATTTACCACTATGTTAAAGTAGAATATGTCACGAAAAAACAATCTCGGAATCAGAATGATAACTAAAAGCATTCCAGAGTTATTAATGTTTAAAGTGACAGTGGTCAGATGTGCAAAAAACGCTCCGGTCCTTAAGGCCAAAATGGGCTCCGTCCTGAAGGGGTTAATATTTAAATCAAAAAAATGCACCATGGTCTGACTATGTATTCTGCAGTAAAATTTGAAAAATAATCATTTTTATTGATGTCTTCTAAAAACATTGTTAGACTCATGGTGTTCCCACTCCATATAAAAACCACATCATCAATAAAACGCTTCCAGAGGACCAGGTTCGCACCAAGTTTTCCCCCAGGATAAATATTGGACCCCTCCCACAGGGCTACGTATAAATTTGAATAACTTGGTGCGAACTGGTCCCCATCGCTGTGCCCCATCTCTGATTAAAAAATTGCTGTTCATATCTAAAATAATTGTGGTTTAATATAAAAGAGATACAATCACCAATAAAAACAACCTGGCTCTCCTGCATCTCAGTATGTTTGTTTAAAAAGTGTTCTGCAGCAGATCTGCCTCCCAGTCATATCAGTTTTCTGTTGCACAGAGAGAGGGACAGAGAGCAGTATGTGTTGTACAGAAAAGCATTTTACAGCAGCAATTCACCTCCGGCCCCTGTTCTATAACAGAGAGGGACAGAGAGCAGTGTGTTGCACATAACAGGAGCAATTCACCTCAAGCCCAAATCCTGCCTAGAAGCATTGATAGGGAAGGAAGTGAGATTGAGAGAGAGTGTGCAAATTTGGGTGTAGTACACAGTGACTGTGCTGCAGCACTGGTGTGTAATGCTGGTGCTGTTTTAAACGTACTGGATCACATTGTCCTTCCCTCATAAGTGCATACCACATACGTACATCTTAGTGGTGTACTATTTTGTTCCTGTTAAAATCTTAAAGGGGTACTCCGCCCCTAGACATCTTATCCCCTATCCAAAGGATAGGGGATAAGATGTCAGGTCGCCAGGGTCCCGCTGCTGGGGACCCCGGGGATCGCTGCTGCAGCACCCCGCTATCATTACTGCGCAGAGCGAGATCGCTCTGCACGTAATGACGGGCAATACAGGGGCCGGAGCATCGTTACGTCTTGGCTCCGCCCCTCGTGCCGTCACGGCCCGCCCCCGGCAATACAAGTCTATGGGAAGGGGCGGTCATCACGCCCCCTGCCATAGACTTGCATTAAGGGGATGGGCCGTGATGTCATGAGGGGCGGAGCCATTACGTCACGCTGCTCCAGCCCCTGTATCGCCCGTCATTACGCACAGAGCGAACTCGCGAACAGCAGCAGGACCCCGGCGATCTAACATCTTATCCCCCATCCTTTGGATAGGGGATAAGATGCCAGGGGCGGAGTACCCCTTTAAGGGCCTAGATACTGTGAAAAGCCAGCCAAAAGTACACAATGGCTGGTGTTGTACAGAAATACTGTTTTAAGCGTACTGGAGCGCATTATCCTCCCCTCATTATCCCCCAAAGGATAGGGGATAAGATGTCAGATCGCTGTGGTCCCGCTGCTGGGGACCCGCGGGATCTCCGCTGCAGCACACCGCTATCTTTACTGCACAGAGCACACTCGCTCTGTGCGTAATGACCGGCGATACAGGGGCAGGAGCATTATGCCTTGGCTCCGCCCCCCTCATGCCGTCACAGCCCGCCCCTTAATATAAGTATATGGGAGGGGGAGTGATCGCTGCCATGCCCCCTCCCATAGACTTGTATTGAGGGGGCGGGCCGTGATGTCACGAGGGGTTGGAGCCGTGACAGAACGATGCTCCGGCCCCTGTATTGCCCGTCATTACGCACAGAGCGAGTTTGCTCTGTGCAGTAATGATAGTGGGGTGCCGCAGCGGAGATCCCGGTGGTCCCCAGCAGCGGGACCCCGGCAATCTGACATCTTATCGCCTATCCTTTTGATAGGGGAAAAGATGCTAGGGGCAGAGTACCCATTTAAGGGCCTAGATACTGCGAAAGGCCAGCCAAAAATACACAACGGCTGGTATTGTAAACAAATACTGTTTTAAGCATATTGGAGCACATTGTCCTCCAATCATAGGTGCATACCACATACTTACGTCTAAGTGGTGTACTATTTTGTTCTTGTTAAAGTCTTAAGGGCATAGATACTGTGAAAGGCCAGACAAAAGTACACACCTGCTGGTGTTGTACACAAATACTGTTTTAAGCGCAGTGGAGCGCTTCCCTTAAATACACACTAAGTATGTTCTTCCCTTATATACGTACTAAGTATATCAGGCAGAAAAGTGCCAGGATGTGCACAGAGGTGTGTCAGAGGCCTAAATTCATCAGGCAGAAGTTGCAGCAGATTAGGGGCGAGTGGCAGCAGGAGTCGCAGCAAGAGGCCTGATCTCCCGGTATCAGCTAGTGGTCATGTCTCGACCAGCAACCCATCTGCTGTCATCGATTGGTTAACACAGTCATCCACTTCATCACAAGTGACATCTGACACCACCAGTCAACAGTCAGTGGGTTCCTCAGTTGGCATGGCCCAGGAGCAGTCCCTGTCCTCCTATTGCCTTTGTCCTATGCTGTTCCCCTCAGAAGTATCTTATGCTGTGGGTTCAGCTCCACTATTTAGTGAGGACGATCTAGAGGACAGTCAGCAGCTACCGCCCAGCCAAGAAGTGGAGGAGACAATTAGTAGTGATGAGGGCAAGTGGCGTGGGAGGTGGTGTTACAAGCGTTCAGGCTCCTGAAGCAGACACTGTTGAGGAACCTGAGGAGGACATCAGTGACGTGCAGATACAACTTATAAAAGAGCAAAAGGTGAGAGACTATCCGATGGCGCCTTCCTGAATGATTCAAAATTGCCGTGAGTTTAAACAAGGCAATTTTATTGTAAATAGTGCAACATAAAAGTTTCGAATCCGGACCGGATTCTTCGTCAGGCAGAATGATTCACAGAAAAAATGCGCCAAGATTTAAATGTCCAAGTCCCACAACTACCGCCGGGTCATAGGGCAAAAAAATGGGAGGAGTAACATTACCTCACATTACACAATCTATATACAAAATTCCATATACATCCAAAAGTTAATAACAATAATAAGGTAAAAAACAAAGACTGCGCAACAATTAAAATGAACAAATTACGCTCCTATATCTTCACTCTGAAGTCGCGGCACTAGCCGCTATTTGCGGGATCTACTGCCTATAGTTAGACAGTCATTCTCTAGAGCGGACCGATTGAGGAGATGGCGCACAGATTATACACTCCACCGCTTGTTGCAGCGCTGGAGCCGCTGGAAAAAAAGGCCCACTGTGACTCAGAGCTAATACAGAAACAATTCAGATGCGGTGCTGCCTATAATCGATAAAAGAAAAAATGGAGGTGTGTAACTGACACATAAGAGTTCCCATCGGGAAAGTCCCATTGCAGAATCAATACCAAATTGTATAGTGACTGCCGGCAATAAAAATTGTAAATGAAAAAGGTGTAAAATTTAAAATCTAATATAAGAGGGTATATTATTAACTGCCTCTTGTACAGTTAAAGGGGTATATTAGTAACTGCCTCTACAAAATGGTTATATATATCAAAATGACATATATAAAAAATATATATATATAAAACAATACACTACATAATGAACCCTCATTGCATATAAATATAGGGGTAGAATAAATATTGAAAAAAACCCCGTTCTCATAAAAAACCAATTCTATACAAGAATCCTATATGGAATTAATTAATTTCATAATACAATGTATCTAAAGACATAAAATATCTGCCTGATATAAAAAATACTAAAAGAAATCACATACAAGTATAGGAAGCTAGAGATATAGGTAAAAATAGTCAAAAATGAGATTTATATTTATATGTGAGATTTATATTATCGTCTCTGTAATCTCATTAAGACCACGTGGGGAAATGGTGCCTAGCTTGAAGATCCAGTATACTTCACGTTTTTTTAGGAGTTCAAACCGATTGGAATTGTGTGCACCAATGTAATCGATGGGAGTAACTTGAATGGGAGCTGCCTCATTGGGGTGTTGTAAGGTGCAATGACGTGATAGCCCATGGAGTAGAAATTGTTTTTTGATATTTTGTCGGTGTTTGTTGATCCTACAGTGCAAGGGTTGGATTGTTCTCCCTACATACTGGAGACCACAAGTACAGTCAATGAGGTATATCACGAACGAGGACTGACAGGTGAGTCTGTATTTGATCTGAAATCTGTGCGCCATCTCCTCAATCGGTCCGCTCTAGAGAATGACTGTCTAACTATAGGCAGTAGATCCCGCAAATAGCGGCTAGTGCCGCGACTTCAGAGTGAAGATATAGGAGCGTAATTTGTTCATTTTAATTGTTGCGCAGTCTTTGTTTTTTACCTTATTATTGTTATTAACTTTTGGATGTATATGGAATTTTGTATATAGATTGTGTAATGTGAGGTAATGTTACTCCTCCCATTTTTTTGCCCTATGACCCGGCGGTAGTTGTGGGACTTGGACATTTAAATCTTGGCGCATTTTTTCTGTGAATCATTCTGCCTGACGAAGAATCCGGTCCGGATTCGAAACTTTTATGTTGCACTATTTCCAATAAAATTGCCTTGTTTAAACTCACGGCAATTTTGAATCATTCAGGAAGGCGCCATCGGATAGTCTCTCACCTTTTGCTCTTTTATACTTTCTATACCGGACTGAGAAGTTACGGGAATCGGATACCGAGGCTGCCACCTGTCACCGAGTCTATATGCCATCTCAGGTGTTGTACTCTTAGTACAACACCACACGGTAAGGTGCAATTTATCCATACACCTTTCTTGTTCATCCCGCAGTATTACACCAGGAGCGCACCTCTTTTCTTTTCATAATTGTTCTACAGATTACGGGTGGTGTTTATCCATTCCGGCAAGGGAAGTAACTCCCTGAGGTTTGCTGCACCGGTGTAACTTTCACTATGGATTATTACCAACAACGGCTCCAACATAGAGATGAACTGATCTGCAAGCTGATTGAACCGGCATCTGGGGGAAGTAAAGGTAACCAGGTTGCTAATGGTAACAGCAGCAGTCTGGAAGAAATTAACCTCGAACTTATGACTAGACTCTTTTTTCAACTTGAGGCTAAACTTAAAGATGAAATGCAACATCAGATAGATGTTGATTTTCTTAATATATATTTGAAAGAAAAGATCACACCGAGAGGTTTGAGACTGACTTTCGGCTCTACGTTTAAAAATGATATTGATTATACCAAAGGGTGGCATGAGCTTATGGACTCTTGTACATTTAAAATGTTAGATTTTTTGTGTGAAAAACGTATATCACTATGCAATGATTTAAATGATGAAGTGACATCTCTAATGAAAGAACTACAGATGTTTTCAGGTTATGCAAGCTTTACCAAGATTAATTCTCAGATCACGACTAGATTGTCGAAATTGGAAAAAGAGGTTATAGAGAAAAAAGCAAATAAATTGCTCAGAGATAGGTTAGATTATGCAACAGGTGACCCCTGGTCTTGGAATAATCATTCCAAACGTGGTAAAGTTAATGATGGGAAAATGAATGAAGGTAATACTAAAACACCGAATAGGGAGTGGGCTCCCATTGAACATCATAATACACCAACCACATATAATAATAAATATTTTACTAACACACGTTTCAAGAAAAGAGGTAAACAATCAGATATTACTCACTCTCGATCAGAAGCTAGTAAACAATCAGATATTACTCACTCTCGATCAGAAGCTAGTATAGAAAGGAATCCCGAGCGTAATGTGAATAAAATTACAATCGGCAATCGAGGTGGTAAGAGTTATGGTAATAATGAAAGTACACGTACCCCTCCACATCAGAGCAATTCGGATACTATTGAGGAATGTGGGAGTTCCTCTGTCCAACAAGAACTCTTACCTACACCGATAGAGGGAATTTACAAAACCCCTGAAAGAAAAACAATTAACAATAGACAAGATTGTCTGAGCACCCCGAAATCGCTCTTTCTCCAGGCTAGTCATAATCTCTCTAGGAAGTACCAGAATGCTACTATAGAGGTTAAAAAGATACTGAAAGAGAGAACGGATGCCCTAAGGAACACACCTCCCATCCTCGAATTGACACCAAGCAAGCAAGTTTGGGGTCTATCGGATTTGATCGACCTTAATTTGTCCGTACATGAGGCGATTTCTCCCTCGGAGATTATACCCTCAGAAACATCTCAGACGGAAGGCGATCTTGTGATTATTGACAACACGGACAATAAGAATTCTTTAGCTCCCTACCTTAAGGACAGGAGTCAGGAACCCAGTACCAGCACCCTGCATGATGCCACTAACATTCCTGCAGCACCTTTTTTAGAGATACGCCAGACCAAACAGTCGAGCATTCCGGTCATGTTTCAGAAAAGGAAGAACAAAAGGAAAATAGAAGACGTAGAGGAAAACGAGGAGGTAAAAGAAAAAGAGAAAAAAGGAAAGAAGGATTTGGGGAAAGTGCTACCAGCAACAGTAGGGGAACAATAAAAATATTCAATCTCTCTAAACATCACCTTAACCCTCATGAAACATCAGTCCTTGAAAAAGGACTTTCTTTTTGCCCCACTAATAAAGGGGACGATTTCCAACTTTTTTTTAGATATAAATAGATTCATCAGGAAATTGACCCTACAGAGGTTTTTTTCTATTAAAGAGAACCTGAAGGAGGAAGACTCCCGGGAACCACAAGTGAGTACAGTAATTATGGATGGGATGTTACACCAAGCAGTTAAACCTCCCTCAACCTTTTATCCGGTTCATGCAAAAGGTCCAAACATTGAAGTTTTTCATGATCTAGTAGCACAGGAACTTATGAAACCCACTAGGATGTCTAATCATAATCTTACCAAAGAAGAGAATGCAGCAATTAAAACACTACAAAGCAATTCGGACATTGTAATTCGATGTGCTGACAAAGGGGGAGGTGTAGTAGTCTTGGACTACGAATATTATGAAGAAGAATCACATAGGATTTTGTCTGATAATACCTTCTATCATGAGGTCTCATACAATCCGTTTCCACAAGTAGAAAAGAATCTGCACCTCCTTATTGATGAAGGAGTTAGGGACAATGTCCTCAATAATGAAGAAAGCAAATATCTTAAAACGTGCCATGCTAACAAACCCTATTTTTACTTTTTACCTAAAATTCACAAATCCCTCAGTAATCCCCCCGGTCGACCCATCATCTCAAACACTAACTCCCACAGTAGTAACCTGGCACACTATATAGATCTTTTTTTACAGCCTTATGTTTTACTTTTACCAAGTTATTTGAGAGATTCCACACAACTCATTGAGTCATTGATGAGTATACCGTGGAAATCTGGTTATCAGTTTATCACATGTGATGTTACATCTCTCTACACAAACATTTCTCATCCTCTGGGTCTAAAATGTGTGCAAAACTACTTAGATAAAGACGATAAAATCCCTCACCCCCAAAAAAAGTTTCTGACGAAATGTTTGGAATTTATTTTATATAATAATTTTTTCATATATGATACCAAAATATTCCAGCAGTGTAAAGGGACTGCCATGGGCTCTAAGGTGGCACCGGCTTACGCCAATCTGTTTATGGGTGCCTTTGAATCACGGTTCATTATGGGTAACCCCCAAATAACCCCTTTTATTATTATGTATAAGAGATACATCGATGATTTATTTTTTATATGGGATGGTCCAGACAATGCCTCCGAGATCCTCTTAGAAACTTTGAATGACAACGATTGGGGACTACAGTTTACTTTAGAGGCCAGTAAAAATGAAATACATTTTCTGGATCTTTGTATTTCCCATGATAATAGCAAATTTATTACTTCTACCTTTTTTAAAAGTGTTGACGTTAACAGCTACTTGGAATTTAACAGTGGGCATTATAAGCAATGGCTAAAAAATGTTCCTTTTAGCCAGTTTCAGCGGATTCGAAAAAACTGTACGGAAGACAGTATGTTTAGAGAAGAAGCTAGAATCTTGGAGACCAGGTTTAAAGAAAAAAAGTATCCCAAAATGATCATTAAACAGGCTTTACAAAAAGCCCATAAGAAAACACAGAAAGAATGCCTTCATTCTGAAAAAAGAAATAGTAAGGCTGTTGCTGTGCAAAAAACTAATTTTATTACAACTTTCAGCAACTCCTCAAACAGAATACGTGAGGTTTTAAAGAAGAACTGGCACATTCTGTTAAATGACATACACCTTAAAGGGAAAATACCGGATTACCCGCGGGTATCTTTTCGGAGGGCTCCGACTTTGAAAAATCTGCTGGCTCCGAGTCAGATTCGGCAACACAAAAATAAAAATGTAAAAGAGGATTTACCTTTGGGGAGTTTCAGATGTGGAGTCAAGCGCTGCCTGTGCTGTAAAGAGATTAGACATAAAACTAATGCTATCACATCATATGCTACTAGCGAGTCATTTCAGATCAAATACAGACTCACCTGTCAGTCCTCGTTCGTGATATACCTCATTGACTGTACTTGTGGTCTCCAGTATGTAGGGAGAACAATCCAACCCTTGCACTGTAGGATCAACAAACACCGACAAAATATCAAAAAACAATTTCTACTCCATGGGCTATCACGTCATTGCACCTTACAACACCCCAATGAGGCAGCTCCCATTCAAGTTACTCCCATCGATTACATTGGTGCACACAATTCCAATCGGTTTGAACTCCTAAAAAAACGTGAAGTATACTGGATCTTCAAGCTAGGCACCATTTCCCCACGTGGTCTTAATGAGATTACAGAGACGATAATATAAATCTCACATATAAATATAAATCTCATTTTTGACTATTTTTACCTATATCTCTAGCTTCCTATACTTGTATGTGATTTCTTTTAGTATTTTTTATATCAGGCAGATATTTTATGTCTTTAGATACATTGTATTATGAAATTAATTAATTCCATATAGGATTCTTGTATAGAATTGGTTTTTTATGAGAACGGGGTTTTTTTCAATATTTATTCTACCCCTATATTTATATGCAATGAGGGTTCATTATGTAGTGTATTGTTTTATATATATATATTTTTTATATATGTCATTTTGATATATATAACCATTTTGTAGAGGCAGTTACTAATATACCCCTTTAACTGTACAAGAGGCAGTTAATAATATACCCTCTTATATTAGATTTTAAATTTTACACCTTTTTCATTTACAATTTTTATTGCCGGCAGTCACTATACAATTTGGTATTGATTCTGCAATGGGACTTTCCCGATGGGAACTCTTATGTGTCAGTTACACACCTCCATTTTTTCTTTTATCGATTATAGGCAGCACCGCATCTGAATTGTTTCTGTATTAGCTCTGAGTCACAGTGGGCCTTTTTTTCCAGCGGCTCCAGCGCTGCAACAAGCGGTGGAGTGTATAATCTGTGCGCCATCTCCTCAATCGGTCCGCTCTAGAGAATGACTGTCTAACTATAGGCAGTAGATCCCGCAAATAGCGGCTAGTGCCGCGACTTCAGAGTGAAGATATAGGAGCGTAATTTGTTCATTTTAATTGTTGCGCAGTCTTTGTTTTTTACCTTATTATTGTTATTAACTTTTGGATGTATATGGAATTTTGTATATAGATTGTGTAATGTGAGGTAATGTTACTCCTCCCATTTTTTTGCCCTATGACCCGGCGGTAGTTGTGGGACTTGGACATTTAAATCTTGGCGCATTTTTTCTGTGAATCATTCTGCCTGACGAAGAATCCGGTCCGGATTCGAAACTTTTATGTTGCACTATTTCCAATAAAATTGCCTTGTTTAAACTCACGGCAATTTTGAATCATTCAGGAAGGCGCCATCGGATAGTCTCTCACCTTTTGCTCTTTTATACTTTCTATACCGGACTGAGAAGTTACGGGAATCGGATACCGAGGCTGCCACCTGTCACCGAGTCTATATGCCATCTCAGGTGTTGTACTCTTAGTACAACACCACACGGTAAGGTGCAATTTATCCATACACCTTTCTTGTTCATCCCGCAGTATTACACCAGGAGCGCACCTCTTTTCTTTTCATAATTGTTGTGCAGATACAACTTGGCAGCCAGGTGCAGAAGGGGCTTCATCATAATCAGGAGAAGAGGGTCGCAGGTTACCCGTGAGGCAGCAGCTGAGCCAGCATGGTGGTAGCATGGTTGGCAGTCAGCATGGTGGCAGAAGTGGAAAGTCTGGAGCCAAACGTGCCCGGAGGAGACCACCTGCTTCGCGGCAGCCTACCTTCCCAGGAGATAGTAAACAAGGTTTCCTGGAGTCGGCGGCAGTAGCAGTCAATCAGTGCAGACTGTTGGTGGGAAAATCAGCTACTCTGCAGTAAGGCAGTTTTTCATCAAGCATGGCTACATGCAAGATGAGTCGGCAGAAGGTGAAGCGTGGCTAGGGTCCCAATGTTGGCACCGCAGTCCTGTGTTAACATATGCAGCATCACATAAAGCAGCCTGGGAGAACCGTGGCTCCGATGTGGGGGTCCAGCCTGCTCCATCACCCAGTGGCACGCCCTCCCTGTTTCAGCCAGCCAAGGCACCACCACCTCAGCCGAATGGAGCTGTGTGTCATACCCTTCTTCTGTCGCTCTAGACGCTCCTGCTCCTCCTACTTTGAGTCAGTCATTCTGTCAGCAATCCTTCGATGAAGCCATGTCGAAGAGACAACAGTATGTGCCCACTAATCCAACTCCAACTCGTGCTTCTGTCCAAGTTGCTGGTGCTGCAGTCCCTCCCTTTTCTAGTGGTGGACTCTGCACCTTTCAGAGAACAGATGGCTTGTGCCGAGCCGAAGTTGGAGAGTCCCAAGCCGTCATTTCTTTGCGAAGAAGGCAGTACCAGCTCTGCACAATTTTGTGGAACAGAAGGGGGACCAGTCCTTGAGCATGTCGGTGTGTACTGAAGTGCACGGCAGTGCCGACGTGTGGAGCTGTAACTACGGTCAGGGACAATACATGTCCTTTACAGCCCACTGGGTTAATGTGGTTCCTGCACAGCCACAACAGCAACTTGGACAGGTCACACCGCTTCCGCCTCCACGCTCTCAGGCCGTTGGTCCTGTGACAGTTTACGACTCTGCCGCCTCACCCTCCACCGTGTCCTTAGCCTCCACTGCACGGACAAGTCTCAGTGCCCCTCCAGCATACCATGTGTGCAGGGCACAGCGGTGTCACGCTGTTCTTCACATAGTTTGCCTTGGTGAACAAAGTCACACGGGAGGAACTGCTAAAAGTCCTTCATTTAGAAATCGGATCATGGCTTACTCCATGAAAACTGGAAATGGGAACCATGGTGATCGACAACAGGAAGAACATCTTGTCTCTGCTGTGACAAGGAAGCCTGGGCACACATGTTCAATCTGGTTGTCAAGCGGTTCCTTAAGTGTTCACCCCATCTGCGGATAGGGCATCTCCCCTGTGTAACTTCAATGTCAACCATTGGCAGCTCATACGTGACACCTGCCATTTGCTCAGGCCCTTTGAGGAAGCCACTAGAGATGAGCGAACTTAATAAAAATTCGATTCAGCTGATTCGCCAAATTTTTCGAAAAAATTTGGTTCGATCCCAATTTATTCGTGGGGAATAAATTCGTATCGAACCGAATTTTTTCGGTGGCTGAATGACAGCTTGGATGTGGCTGAAGCATGAGGAGAATACAAAACAAGAATTTAGGTGCACTGCTGTGGTAAATGTAAACAATGACATTGGCTAACCCTCAAAACTGATGTTAAAATTGAGACATTAGCCAGTATATCCTTAGATGAAGGACATACCTGAGCCCACACACCAACGCCAAGGTTTCTCAAGTGGTGTGGGACCTAACACTAAACCTACCTGTGCATGATAAGCAAAACCAGGGGCCAGTGGGCAATTACGGCAGCGTTAAGTCTGGCTCACAGACTGCTCCAGGATTACCTCCAGTGTGGCTAAGCACACGTACAATGGGAGGTAGGAGAAAGGCTATAAGCCCCACCCAAGTTGGCTGATATGTTGCCGGCCTCACGGGTGCAAATGAATGCTACCTATAGTGATGATACAGGTGAATTAGTATAAATTTAACAACAAAAACAACAAAGACGTGGCCTCAAATGGCAGGAGGTGCTAAACCCCTAATGCAGTTGTGCATATATATATTGGGGGAGCAGATCCTATACCTGTGGTCTGTTGCTAAGGGCGATCCCCAGCATAAAATGCATACAATGGTACTTGTGGTCTGCTGCAGGAATCCTCCATTGTATGCATTTTATGCTGGGGATCGCCCTTAGCAACGGACCACAAGTGTAGGATCTGCTTCAGCTGACAGACTGTGCATGCTTGGAGTTGTACTTTTGCAACAGCTTGAGGCACACTGGTTGGAAAATACTGAATTAGGTAACAGAACCTAACTGAAGATTTTCCAACCAGTGTGCCTCCAGCTGTTGCAAAAGTACAACTCCCAGCATGCACGGTCTGTCAGCCGGAGGTTTGCCCCCCCCCCCCCACAATATGTGAATGTACAGGGTACATTTACATGGGCGGGCTTACAGTGAGTTTCCTGCTACAAGTTTGAGCTGAAGCAAATTCTGTGGCAGCGCAAACTCCTAGCAGGAAACTCACTGTAAATCTCCGCCAGTGCGAATGTACCCTAAAAACACTAAGCTACACTACACTAACAAATATTAAAGGGTAAAACACTTCATATACACCCCCTTACACTGCCCCCCCCCCAATAAAAATGAAAAATTTATTGTACAGCAGTGTTTTCAAAATGGAGCCTCCAGCTGTTGCAAAACAACAACTCCCAGCATTTCCGGACAGCCACTGACTGTCCAGGCATGCTGGGAGTTTAGCAACAGCTGGAGGCACCCTGTTTGGGAATCACTGGCGTAGAATACCCCTATGTCCACCCCTATGCAATCCCTGATCTAGCCCTCAAATGCGCATGGCGCTCTCTCATTTTGGAGCCCTGACGTATTGTTGTGCGCCCGCAGAGCATTTTACGCCCACATATGGGGTATTTCTGTACTCAGGAGAAATTGTACTACAAATTTTTGGGGCCTTTTTCTCCTTTTACCCCCTATGAAAAGGAAAAGTTGTGGGCTACACCAGCCTGTTACTGTAAAAGAATAAAACATTTTGCACTAACATGCTGGTGTTGCCCCATCCTTTTTATTTTCACAAGTGGTAAAAGGAAAAAAAGACCCCCAAAATTTGTAACGCAATTTCTCCTGAGTACGGGAATACCCCATATGTGGGCGTAAAATGCTCTGCGGGCGCACAACAAGGCTCAGGAGTGAGAACACACCATGTACATTTGAGTCCTAAATTGGTGATTTGCACATGGGTGGCTGATTTTTACAGCAGTTCTGACATAAACGCAAAAAAATGAATGCCCACACGTGACACCATTTTGGAAACTGCACCCTGATGGAATGTAACAAGGGGTATAGTGAGCTTTAACACCCCACAGGTGTTTGATGGATTTTCATTAAAGTTGGATGGGAAAATGAAAAAAAATATATTTTCACTAAAATGCTGGTGTTACCCTAAATGTTTCATTTTCACAAGGGAAAATAGGAAAAAAAGCCCCCCCCCCAAATTTGTAACCCCATTTCTTCTGAGTAAGAACATACCCCATATGTGGATGTATAGTGCTCTGCGGGTGAACTACAATGCTCAGAAGAGAAGGAGCGACATTGGGCCTTTGAAGAGGAAATTTGCCACGTGTGTTTACAAAGCACCCATAGTGCCAGAACAATGGACACCCTCCCACATGTGACCCCATTTTGGAAACTACACCCCTCACGTAATGTAATAAGAGGTACAGTGAGCACTTTTGCCCCACAGGTGTCTGACACAGGTATAATTTTTCATTTGCACAGTCCACTGTTCCAAAGATCTGTCAAACGCCAGTGGGGTGTAAATACTCACTGCCCCCCTTATTAAATTCTGTGAGGGGTGTAGTTTACAAAATGGAGTCACGTGTGGGGGGTCCACTGTTCTGGCACTATGGGGGCTTTGTAAACGCACATGGCCCCTGACTTCCATTTCAAACAAATTCCCTCTCCAAAAGCTCATTGGCGCTCCTTCTCTTCTAAGCATTGTAGTTCGCCAGCAGAGCACTTGACGTCCACACATGGGGTATTTCCATACTCAGAAGAAATGGGGTTACACATTTTGGGTTTCATTTACTCCTATTACCCCTTGTAAAAATGTAATATTTTGGGAAAAAAATGCATTTTAGTGACATTTTTATATTTTTATTAACACATCCAAATTTAACAAAAAGTAGTAAAACACCTGTGAGGTGTTAAGGCTCACTGTACCCCTTGTTACGTTCCTTGAGGGGTCTAGTTTCCAAAATAGTATGCCATGTGGGTTGTTTTTTTGCTGTGCTGGCACCATAGGGGCTTCCTAAATGTGACATGCCCCCCAAAAACCATTTCAGAAAAACTCACTCTCCAAAATCCCACTGTCGCTCCTTCCCTTCTGAGCCCTCTACTGCGCCCGCCGAATACTTGACATATGAGGTATTTTCTTACTCGAGAGAAATTGGGTTACACATTTTAGGAAAATTTCTCTCCTTTTACCCCTTTTAAATTCAGGATTTTGAATTTTCTCCTTCAATTTGCTGCTATTCCTGTGAAACACCTAAAGGGTTAACAAACCTTTTGAATGTCATTTTGAATACTTTGATGGGTGCAGTTTTTATAATGGGGTCATTTATGGGGTATTTCTAGTATGAAAGCCCTTCAAATCCACTTCTAAACTGAACTGGTCCCTGAAAAATTTCGATTTAGAAAATTTTGTGATAAATTGGAAAATTGCTGCTATACATTGAAGCCCTCTGATGTCTTCCAAAAGTAAAAACATGTCAACTTTATGATGCCAACATAAAGTAGACATATTGTATATGTGAATCAATATATAATTTATTTGGAATATTCATTTTCCTTATTAGCAGAGAGCTTCAAAGTAAAAAAAAAATTCAGCTAAATTTGCTTTCCAAAAGCCAAATGTGACTCCTTCTCTTCTGAGCATTGTAGTTCGTCCGCAGAGCATTTTACGTCCTAACATGGGGTATTTCCATACTCAGAATAGATGGGGTTACACATTTTGGGGGTTATTTTCTCCCATTACCTTTTGTTCAAATGGTAAATTTGGGAAAAAATACTGCGATTTAGTGAAAAACATTTTTTTTTAATTTACACATCTGACCTGTGGGATGTTAAGGCTCACTGGACCCCTTGTTATGTGCCTTGAGGGGTGTAGTTTCCAAAATGGTATGCCATGTGGGTTTTTTCTGTTCTGGCACCATAGGGGCTTCCTAAATGTGACATTCCCCCCAAAAACCATTACATCAAAATTCACTCTCTAAAATCCCATTGTTGCTCCTTCCCTTCAGAGCCCTCTACTGCGCCCGCCGAACTCTTGACATACACATATTTCCTTACTCAAGAGAAATTGGGTTACAAATTTTGGAGTACTTTTTCTTCTATTACCCCTTGCAGAAATTCAAAAACTGGGTCAACAAGAACATGCGAGTGTAAAAAATGAAGATTTTGAATTGTCTCCTTCACTTTGCTGCTATTCCTGTGAAACACCTAAAGGGTTAACACACTTACTGAATGTCATTTTGAATACTTTGAGGGGTGCAGTTTTTATAATGGGGTCATTTATGGGGTATTTCTAATATGAAGGTCCTTCAAATCCACTTCAAAACTGAATTGGTCCCTGAAAATTCAGATTTTTGTAAATTTTGTGAAAAATTTGAAAATTAGTTTGAAGCCCTCTGATGTCGTCCAAAAGTAAAAACATGTCAACTTTATCATGCCAACATAAAGTAAACATATTGTATATGTGAATCAATATATAATTTATTTGGTATGTCTATTTTCCTTACAAGCAGAGAGCTTCAAAGTAAAAAAAAAAAATGCAAAATTTTAAATTTTTTCATGAAATTTGGGAAGTTTTCACCAAGAAGTGATGCAAAATTTACCACTAACATAAAGTAGAATATGTCCCAAAAAAATAATCTTTAGGAGAAAGGAAAGAAAAAAAAAAAAGAAGAGGAACGCACCCGTAGTGAAGTACAGTTAGACCGTATTTTAAGAAGAAAGGTTAAATCTCACTCACCATATAGTGATGTGCTAAGAGCACAACACCTCGATTCGCATGTAGAGTGAGTCTTTTTGGTCCTGCAGCTTACAATCCTTCCGAACACTCCCTGGAGTCGTCCGTGGTAACAGATACAAGTAAATAAAAAAATTTCTTTTTTCTGCAGCGCTGGACCAAGTGGATTAAAAGAGACCAAGCTCTTAAAAAGTATATCGGATTGCGTTTATTTAAAGCATATCACCGCGTTTGTGGCCCAGAGTGGGCCCTTCTTCAGGACAAGTTGCTAATACAAAAGATGTAACACACTGACATTATATACACACAGGGATGGGCTTCTACACAGGGTTTTTTCAATCAAGGACTAAGGTATTCACAAACAACAACTAGGTAAATGACGTAACTGCATTGAGTTTTAAAATGCATAAATTTACTATAACATGTATTAAAATAACACATACAGTTACAAATCTATGATTGTGCCATATGTATAATGTTAATTGAGACTTATAATATACTTTTATTGCTTAAAAAAGAGGGTTTTTCTAAAGTATGGACGTATTCCCTCATGTTTTAAGTGGAATCACGTACAGAACAGCCACTTCCGGTGTAGATATAAAAAGTGCATGTGAAGCACTAGTTGGTGCAGAGAAATATTAGGGCGCTCCCATGCACAGTATAAGGTTATTATAGTGTTGGGCACTGAAACGGGCTGTTTTTACTTGTTGCCAGCGCTATAATCAGTGCTGGCAGCATGTTTTGCAGAGAGAGCGACATAAGGCCGTCGCGGAGGGCAAAAGGGGCGGGCCTTACTGTGTTTACAGGCAGCCCAGCGCTCTTATTGGCGCTTCTGCTGTCTGTTGATGTGCACAGTTAGCGCTTTGATACGCACACAGAGGCCCTCATTTACTATTCTAAACCCGACCTCTTTTGTCGGGTTTTTTTGGTGCATCTTTGTCTGCGCCATGTCGCAGATATCATGCGCCATTCTGCGACACTATGCGACATTTTTTCCCGACGGACCCGATGTGGATTCTCCCAAACCCGAAAAAGGGGCGTAACCCGACATTTCTGAGCTTTCCCACGTATTTATTAAGGTTTCCAACCCGAATTTGTTGAATTGTTGTGGATTTTTTCCCGACAGCTCAGAGGAGTTGGAAACCAAAACCTACAAAACCCACGTGCGACAAACAGGATGCGACATAATAATAAATACCAGGGGAAAAAAGCAGTCGGGTAAGAAAGCAACATAGACTTACAACCCGATTTTCTTAGTAAATGAGGGCCAGTGTTGTGATACGCACAGCGCAAAAAGCGCCGTAGTGCGGACACAGCGCTGTCACAGAGTGTGAGCGCTATTAGATGGTAGCGCTTGTATTATGAGAGGAGGCGCTATCACAGGATGTAAGCGCTGTAGGATATTGGCAAAAATGGAAATGAGGCGAGCCCAGGGAGAGAG